>NW_012130101.1:2816477-2835952 GCF_000143395.1 Atta cephalotes | reverse complement strand
TATATATATATATATATATATATATATATATATATACATGCATACATACGTATACATAATCATACATGTTTAAATATAAAAGTAAAATTTAATTTGAATAAAAAATGAAGTATAATTTATTCTAAACAAAATTAAAAAATATAAATTAATTTAAAAAATGTGCTGCTTTAAAAATATAACAATAGAAAGAAACATAAAAAAATATATATATAATTTTTAACAACTGATTTATATTTTAAAATATTCCTTGTTAAAACGTCTTTGTCGCCAAATATTTTAATTAATTTTTATTTCGTATTTCGGAACATTCCAATAATCCTAACTTATTTAACTTTCCGATTCCAGAAAGAGTATGAAATGAATAGCTTTAAAACTCCATTAAAATATTATCTAAAAGATATTTCAATTTTATTGCGAACTCATTTAGAATAAAAAAAGAGTATCTTTTGAATACGAAACAGAACTCACAATTGGTAACATAAAAGTGAATTTTTTTGGAACTTTTAAGAACATTTTTAGAACACAGATGAGATAGAGAAAGAACATTCGTAAATAGGGAATGAAAAAGGATTCTTTATGGATTTTCTAGGAAGTCAACTTTCTTCGAAATTCTTTCCATATATATTGTTTTATTATATTTTAATTTTTGTACCTTGAGTCATTCATTTCTATAATTTTTATTTCTTTATATATTGTATACAGAATGTCAAACCGTCCGTATCATCTTTTTTTTTCGGAAATAATTAAAAAAATTACCATTTTCAAAATATGAACTATCTAATAATAGTACTTCGGTTTTCTGGAAATTACTGGAACAAGAAATCTGAAATTTTAAGATTTCAAAATTTATAGAAGATTTATAAATTAAAATCACATGTATGTAATAAATGGAACAATTATTTATAGTAAAATTCTTAAAGCAACTAATGCAAGAATCATTTAAACACATGAATTTAAAATGTTCGAATCAGAATTATTTTCGACATTAAAAAAAAGTATTCCTTTATTTTTATCTTAATTAGGAAAAAACAATAAGAGATACTTTTTTTTGTTAATAATAAAGATATATTAAAATTATTTTTTATTTAAAAGATTTATCGATTTTTATGAAATATGTAATGAAAATTTGTTTAAACAAACATAAATTTAATGTAAAGATAATAATTTATCTGTTTTTGTTATATTATTTTTGTGGACACTCTTTGTAGATTTGATAATAAATATTTTCTAAAACTTTCAAATATTGAATGACCCTCGGATACTCGGATACTCCGCCGCAATTCTCACCTTCAGACCTCGCTCCGCGAAGGTATGCAAAAACAAGTCCTACGACCCGCGTCCACGGTTCAGATTCGCCTGGAGGATTCCAAGTGTCATCTAGTGCTGACACAGAGGCGCTTCCTCCGCGGCGATTTCCATTTGTTCTGCCTCCCGCCGTACAGAAGCATTCTCGTTCTACTAACTGGAGGAAGGTAGACTTGGCTTGGAGATCACCGGCCTGGCCCGGCTCGCCGCTCCCGAAACGATGGTCCAAGGCCCTCTTTCCCACATCCCGACACAAAAGACAACATGCCTCCGCCGCAACGCAGCTGCAGGCCATGTGGCCCGGGGTCCCGCAGCGACTGCTGTGTTCCACCTCGCTGGGACACAGCCACTCTCACGTGTTCCACTCCCAGGCACTGGAAGTATTGGAGCGGCTTCTGGGGTAGGACCTCGACTCGGCACTGCGTCCAGCCTGTCGCTAATCGATTTTCGACGGCAACTTTCTTGATTGCAGTGATCGAGCAGCGCGCCCAGACTGAGCCCGGGCCCGGGTTACACGTGTTACCTCCACTTTGACCAGCGCGCAACCGCCTGCTTCCTCTATTCTGCCGGTCATTTCCTCGGGAGAGATAGAATCGTCTAAATCCTGGGTCCACATCCGCCGGGGTCTGGCCACTCTGACATGCTCCTGGTCTTCCTGAGTTTTTGGGCGAGCAGTCTTAGTGAATTCGTCCGGGCCCGGAACTTCCAAAACCAGGGCCCGGTGACGTCACGCCTGATGCGTAGGTCACCGATCACGATCTCTCCCAAGTTCACCCTCTTCCTGGCCTTCCTTATTGTCTCGATATATATATCCGAAAGGCACGTTATCGAGATGGTCGCGGCTTTGGGAGACCTCAGCTTAGAGGGGCTTTTCTCGCCGCTGCCCACCCGCTTGTATAGGGATTCTTTCCTCCGCGCCGCCTGATTGGCCTTGCAGTTGACTGGGGTTCGCCTTTCGTCTCCCTGAGGGATTGCTGCTCTCCAGGGGCCCTTGTGGCGCTTCAGTCCCGCCCTGAGCAGTTTTTCTCCTGGCCTTTCACCCCTTTTTGGACGCCACAGTCCTTGTGGCCTCGTGGCAATGAGAGGAAGGCTTCCTCCCATCACTGGATTGCCAGTTCAATTGCGCGAGTTACTCCCGGACAGCTCCCGGCTTCATCTCGGGGTTCTGAGGTTTCTTCCCAGTTCTTCCGCCGCCCTCATAGTCTCGACATCCGTGGCAGCCGGGGATCCTGCCCGTTTGACGCACTGTCCCGTGGCTGACCTACTTTTAAAAGCGTGGAGACTCCCTGAATGGGCGGCCTCCATCATCCGCATACTGCACAAACAGGACTCTGAGTGGAAGTTAATAGCATTTAAATAAATATTAAAGAGTGGGATTTAGAATTAGAACCTTGTGGAGTTCCCTTGAAGTTATCTAATGCATCCAAAAGCAAGCCAGCAACCATGAAGAATAGATGTCTTTTGCTTATCAGATTTTCTACAAACTTTCTTCTGGGCGCAGGGATGCCAATCTCCAGCAAGTCGTCAATTAACATGTGCGGGATCACATTGTCAAATGCGCAGGCAATGAAGACAGTAGAGGAGTTGTTAATGAAGTCTACTATTGGTGCCATTGTCAGCATAAGATCTGGATGGGCGGAATACCGATTATGTTTGCGACAAAATGGATCGCGATTCTAAGAACCTTATTCTGAAATAAATTATTCGTTCCATGATTTTAGCATAGCACAAAAGAAGGAAATTGGCCTGACAATGTTACCTTCCGGTTTCGGGATCAGAGCCACCAATGAGTCACTCCAGGTCTCTGGGAAGACTCCCTGAGTTAGAATTTTATTGTATAAGTTAAGGAGATGGGTCTGATATTTCTTGGGGAGATTATTATGCTATAATCAACTTGGTCAAGGTCAGGGGCAAATCGCTTCCTGAACATTTCTATGGTTCTTGAGAATTCATTGGATGAGGAGGATTCACCTAACCAATCATACATATTATCTCTAAGAAGATCCTCTCATCTTATGTTCTGTATAGATTTCGTATAATAGTAAAAACAGAAGGGGGGGAGGGTATAATTTATCGACTCCATCTAATAATGCTTTGAGTTTTTCCAAAGAAGAAGAATTGTCATCTTTGTTTCGTCTAAAGAATCTTATGAGCGACCGTGTAATTTGTCGTGAAAGAGTTTTGCAATTGAATCGTTCAACTAATTTTCTCCAGTTTTGGCGTTTATTTTCCGATAGATACTTTCCGATAGATCACGCATTCCCTTTTAGCTTTTTGATAAATTCCAAGATGAGTTTTATCCGGGCAAGAAATGAACTTTTTAAGGATTCTTTTACATTTTTTAATCGCCTTGTCACATCCACCAGGAAGAAGGATCAGGCCGCTTCGAGTCTATTCTATTGCACGATATACTCTTACCAGATGATAATAGACTCCTAGCTACTTCCAATATGTGATTGGAAATTTTATTATATTGAAGAAGGACATCTTCTGATTTATTACTTAAGAGTTCAGGAGTTATATTCTTTAAGGTAACGAAGAGCTTATCTAATGCATTCGATTTTAATCAGAGCTCTGCTCGCAGAACTTGGAAGAATACAAAGGGGTAAATCTAACCTCGGTAACTACCGGAAAGCGATCGCTACCGTAAGTGTCATCAAAGACATGGTTACATAGAGAGGCAAGAACAGGGAAGATTATAGCGAGATCGATAACAGAATTGGATGCTATAGCATGTAGCAGAATAGAGATTTCTTTATTAAAAATTATGAGATTATTCTCCTCTATCGCCTTCATAAACCTTTTTATCTGATCCTGACTGAGAATTGCAGTTGTGGTGGGGATTAAAAGTCACCTATTATCAAAACATATTTATCGGCTAGATTATTGAATAAATTCTAAGGAGAATTCTAAGGAGATATTCTGAGAATGTCTATATAAATTAATTGTAACGAAAAGATAATTACGATTTCAGCAATTTGATGTTCTATCAACGGATGTTCGATATTTGTGGATATTTTCTGGAATAATTCAGAATAATTGATTTAAGTGTATTCTCGGCGATGGTAAGTAAACAAACGCTCATAGACAGAGCCGTCATCGCTCAAAATGCGTGTATCTCGCTCTAATCACGCTGTTTTTCTCAAATGGCATGCGATCCCCCCTTGTGTATAACACTCGAAAAGGTGATCGCGCACACATTCCGTGTGCGAGAAATCAATTTGCTTCCCGATCCCAATCAATACGGGTCATCTATTCGTTGTAACGCTTTTTATCCCGAAGCCAAAGTGCGAACCACACCGACATTCTATCGCATATTACCGATGCATTTTGTTATCTAACGTTCTCGATATATGCACACCGCGAGGGCAAGCAGTATTGTGCGCGAATTGCCTGAGTTTCCCATAAGATTTGCCGGTCTCGCTACCACGCGCAATATACTTTCTTCCGAAATGTGAAAAATCACTTGACGTCGTACTCGAAATGCGAATTACCGGTGCACGCATCTTAACAAATGCACAATTATCGGTCTACAAGCTTCGCCTACCGCCTCCTTTGAATACATCTTAAATTCGACTCAACAATAATAGTTCGAATTCGTTACAACAAAGAGAATCATTGTTATTACACATCGCCTTGGCAAACGAGTCTTCATTACAAGATAACACCAGCAAACACACAACAACATATTTTGGTCCTTCGAGCCGGATCATCGTCAAAGAAAGTTATTGTTTGCTTGATCATTCCGAGTCGTGCCTTTTCGTTGGAAATCATGTCGTTTCTCGATGAACTGATGAATATGTAGAACCAGCAGATGGACGCCATATCTCGCACACTCACTAATTTTAAGAAGCTGGGACAGGCCAAGATGATACATCGTCAAAGTGAAAACAGTAATTTATTGACGTGATAAATTTTCCAGGTCGCTCTGACATGTAACTAGATTTATAGAAGGCATACTTGATCATGTCTTGGAATTATGGTGTTTGGAATTGAAAATGAGAAAAAGCTTGCAATAATACTTGAAGTAATTGTTGCGTTGCCATATTTTGATTCGCTAATTTTCGCTAATTTTTCGCTAATTTCAAAGAAATCGGAAACAAAACGTACCAAATATGATCGAAAAAAGAACATATCAAGTGATTGTGTGGTGCCAGGAGGAATAAGCATTCTCTTTACTTTAATTTTGGGAAATTCAGTTGCAACCTCATCAAAAATGTCATCATTTCTATTGCTCCACAAATCACAAAGGAGAAGATAATTCATGATATTTTCTCTCTTTAATTGTTCAAATAATACTTGACGTAAAAAGATCTTCAAATCATAATTGTTATTGATGAACCTGGAAATGCAATGTCTGGTGAAATGAATGTATTATCAGGAAAGCAACAACCTTTCGTCTTCGAGTGTGCTTCTGGACTTTTTACATACAACAGGTCCTTTAACCGACCACTCATGCTGACCATTGGCATGATCCTGTACGAGTGTAAATTGCATTTTATGACCCTATTTGGGAATATATTTGTTTTAGATCTCTAATGTTCAGTGTGCGATCCATGTATCTCCTTATCAATATTGATGACCTCGACTAATCAATATTGATAACTTGATGGATCATAATCTTCCGTTCGCATCACTTCTTTCATTTTTTTAAGAAAGTTCTCTCGCATATTGACCCTTTTTGCGTCATCATTAAACCAATTCTTTCCTTCTTATATGTAATACTATGTGACACTATGTTGAATCTCCGCTTGAAGTTATATAACTATGTTTTCGAGGCAACAAATTTCTCTACTATTTCATTACTATTAGGTGTACAACTTTGCTTCCGCCGTTTTCCTATAGATGGCTTTAGCGGTAAGTGGTGGTCGAAATAAATAGATCATAGACGTCATACAATAAACTTGGGCATCTATCAACATAACCTCATAGAAACATTAGTCGATTTGTGTCTGCATCATAAAGTTATTCTCGATTGAAAATGTCAGTTTACGAGCCAAATTCTCGTTATTTGCGGGAGGTTTTAATTTTTTGCTTCAATATGAAGAAATCTGCGGCTGAGGCTCACCGAACGCTCTCAAATACTTATGGTGAGGTCGCTATTAGTGAAAGAACGTGTCGTGAGTGGTTTCAACGCTTCAAGAACGGTGATTTTGACATCGAAGACCGGCATAGCGATGGAAGAGAGAAGGTTTTCGAAGATGCAGAATTGGAGGCATTACTTGAGCAAGACTCGTGTCAAAATCAAGAAGAATTGGCACGATCGTTGGGAGTGACTCAACAAGCCATTTCAAAACGCCTCAAAGCCATGGGAATGATTCAGAAGCAAGGAAATTGGGTGCCGTACGAATTGAAGCCAAGAGATGTTGAACGGCGTTTGTTTGCTTGAACAGCTGCTTGAAAAGCAAAGACGGAAGGGATTTCTGCATCGCATTGTGACTGGGGACGAAAAATGGGTTCATTATCCCAAGCGCAGAAAATCATGGGGAGTTCCCGGCCATGTTTCCACGTCGACGGCCAAACCGAATATTCACGGCTCCAAGGTCATGCTCTGTATTTGGTAGGACCAGCTCGGCGTAGTGTATTATGAATTGTTAAAACCGATTGAAACAATCACAGGCGATCGGTACCGAACGTAATTGATGTGTTTGAGCCGAGCATTGAAAGACAAACGGCCGCAATACAACGAGAGACACGATAAAGTGATTTTGCAGCATGACAATGCTCGACCCCATGTTGCGAAAGTGGTCAAGACATACTTGGAAACGTTGAAATGGGAAGTCCTACCCCACCCGTCGTATTCTCCAGACGTTGCTCTCTCTGACTATCACTTGTTTCGATCAATGGCACACGGCCTGGCTGACCAGCACTTCCGGTCTTATGAAGAAGTAAAAAATTGGATCGATTCGTGGATAGCCTCAAAAAATGACCAGTTTTTTCGACGCGGGATTCGTATGCTACCCGAAAGATGGGAGAAAGTAGTGGCCAGCGATGGACAATATTTTGAATCATAAATGTATAACCAATTTTTCACAATAAAGCCTCGAATTTCGAAAAAAAAACGGCGGAAGCGAAGTTGTACACCTAATAAAAAATTGTTGAACCGAAATTACTCTGAAATTTCTCTGAAATTTTTGCTGAAAATATTTTGAAATTTTCCTGAAATTTTTATAACAATGAATTTTTTAGAAAAAAATCGCTGAAATTAAACTGAAATTTTTCTGAAATGCTAAAATTTTGCCAAAAAGTGATCTAAACGTAGAATTCAGCGAAATTATTTCATCAGGGTTATGTAAAAAAATATATTACATATAAAATCTTATAATATAATAAGGGGGCGTATCCCAATTGAACGTAATTATTAGACACCGCATGATTAGACACGCATGATTGGACACGCAAGATTGGACACCACACAATTGGACACTCCATTATTGGATATTACATTATTGGACATTGCATTATTGGACACGAACATTGCATGATTAGACATCGCACAATTGGACACCGCATTATTGGACAACGCATTATTGGACATCGCATTATTGGACACCGTATTATTGGACACTGCATTATTGGACACCGCATTATTGGACATCGCATTATTGGACACCGCATTATTGAATACGATATTGGACACTGCATTATTGGACACCACATGATTTTATATACGTTGTTTATCGGCATTTCGATGTCAACTAAAATGACTATCCCGTTTTAATTTATAATAAAGCCAGTTTCACGAAACTCCTCAATAATAGATAATATTTCGTTAGCGTGACCTAGCTAATCTCAAGTAATCGGAGACGATCCACTAGCTCGTTAGGATCCTAATGAACATAATCGATTTTGTCATTTAGAGTCATGGTGCGTGATATTACACTTTTTTCGACTCTTTTGACCTTGTTGTTTAGATTCCTAGCCCGTTCCAACTTGTATCTTATCTATAATGCCAAGGGTGCTATTATATTCTTATATTTGTATCCTTTGTTGTGTATCCAATATTGGATATCCATGATTATGACTACATCTATTCGTTGCCAACAGTATACTTTTACACGCTAATTTATCATCCTTTGTGTAAATTTAATTTAATTTAATTTAATTTAATTTAATTTAGTTTATTGCAAAGCTATATAAAAAACATAAAATGTTGGAAACAAGACCGTTTATGTTAAATATTGTACATTAATTTAAATACGAAGCACCATTACAGTCTAAATGTTAAGATGTCGAATTATTATATATTTATATAAATGAATTAATTTCAGAAATGATAATTGTGTGATAATGTTGTGATATAGTTATTAGACCTTCAACGCAATCAATCTGAAATAATAATCCCCCCAAATTTTCCAAATTAATCTTAAAAAATTGTAATAAACTTATTGCGAAAATATCCTGGCCTCGGCCGGGAGTCGAATCTCTTGCATTCCGTGCGAGAATCCTAAGCCTTTAAACTACCGAGACAAGCTATATAAAAAAGATTACATATTAACAGAGTAATAGACATAAAGTATAATACAATAGACTATAGATTAATATAAACATAAGTAAATAGACAATAGTAGCTTGCAAATGGTTAGGCGTCAGCAGAATTGCTGTTACAAAGCCTATAAGTAACAAAACTAGAATAAGATAACAATGTAATAAAAGGTAAACTAATAACTGACATCATATGTACATACACCCACGCACATACACTCGCAAACACCAATTACATCGGTCTCGTTTAAATACTGTGAGTGACGCAATGAAACGCGAGACAGCGGAATGAAAGGAGGATAGAGAAAGAGAGGTTTTTATTGAATCAGGAAGGAAATTAAAATATTTGACAGAAGTTGTGAACACAATAGGAGAAGTACCATACAGACAAAAATTTTGGATACGCTATACATGATTTAGCAGATGTTGGTTAAGAGCAGAAACGTAGACGACATTAGCGTAATCAAATAGAGAAATAACAAGTAAGTTGAGAAGTGAGGAGTTCTTGAGAGCAGGAAAGAATGTGGCGAAGGGGATAAAGAAGACACAAAAGAGCAGCCCTTGATGTAGCCGTGTGACTCGAATGATCATGAAGAGTCAACATGGATACTAAAAATCCTAATAGAGGAGGAGCGAGGAATTGGAATAGAATTAAGAAAAATATCGAAGGACTGAATACGATATTGAGGAATCGACAATTAGCAAAGATGATTTAAAAAGATTTAAATGCAGGGCATTATTAGTAGACCATTCGATAGATTTTAAGTACTTGTATTCAAAGCAGAACAGATTGCTGAAACATCAATTGAGGAAGGATTTGAGAAGAATTAATCGTCTGCATACATGAAGAGTTTGGAGGACAGAGAAACATTAAATAAATCGGATACAAATATTAAAGAGTAAAGGTGAAGAATGGAATCCTGGGAAATACCAGAGAGAAGGCATGAAGAGAGAAAAAAAGAGGAAAAGGATTATATACGACGACTTGCTGCGTGCGGTTTGTAAGGAATGAACAAATTAGCGAAAGAGCAGGAAAAATCATATAACTTCAGTTTGGCTAAAAGTAGATCATGATTCATGGTATCGAAAGTCTTTGTGAAGTCCAGCGCAACGATGGAAGTAAGGCGACAAATGTCGAAATTATGAAGCACAACGTCAGAGATGTGAATCTCAATTCCATCGTCGTGCTGTAAGATCGACGAAAACCAGACTGACGGGAGGGAAGCATATTAAAATTTGAAACAGACATTAAGCTGTGAGAAACAAATATACTCAAGCAGCTTAAGAGGAAAGAGGAGAGCGAAATAAGAAAAGATGAAGGAGAAGAGAGGTTATTAGTTTTAGGAATGGGAAGAACAATTGAGTGTTTTCAGAAAGAGAAAAAGATATTATGAGAGAGGGAGAAGTTTAACATAGAGAAGAGGATCAAGACATTGAGGAAGGCACATACACAAAAGAAGCATACGACCAGAGAGATCCAGAGAGAGCGGCCCAATGGAAATCAGGCGAATGCGCTTAAAAATATTGAGATCACTGAGAATTGAAGCAAAATTGAAGATCGAAGAAACGTAAGGAAAGAAAGAAAGAAGATGAGTAAAAAAGTTAGAGGAATAAGACGAAGAAGGTAGAATATTAAATAAGAAAATGATTATTTAGAAGGGAAGGGCTTCTGAGATGCAGAGATATAGAAGCAGAGGAGGATTGTGCATCACCAAGAACACGAAGATTTTTCGCGAAGAATTAGCGCGAGGAATCAGGGATTATAAGGGAGAAAGGACTTTTTCTCACGATGAATAGCAATATTCACATCATTCCAAACTCTTGTAGCACTGTTAGTCCGCAAGAAATTGAGATCGCCTGTATCTAAGAAAGGCACATTTCTTCAGCTCAATGAGCCGTTGGACTACATCATTCAACCACGGCGCGGGGGGACGAGAAAACGCCTACAAGTAATCGGAGCGAGTCGGTCAAAGATTGCAATAAGAGAGACTGTAAAATGAGAGACCATCTCATCAACATGCGACATATAAAGGGGACTAATCTATCAGCTCCAACTCATATTCGATATCTTCAGATCTGATTGTATGAATATTACACAAGATAGACACACAACCAGAACAATATGGAATCCTGAAGACTCACGCAGTCTCTGATAAAGACATCAAGGGAGGACGAAATTTTTGTTATAGCCTTAGTGCAATTCTCTTTTGCACTTTTGCACAAGAAAGGACTTTTGGTAAACCGAATATTATGAGCTCATAGTCCCTCTGCTCATTGATTATGCGCTCGAAACTAGCAGTCCATTCAGCAAGGCATGAGAACTACCAGTAGAAGTCACAGGGTCTCTCCCTCCAGTTTAGCGAAGGATGATTTGCTTTGCATCCATAGTAATCTGACCGGTGGGTAAGTCATTCGTCGCCGCCGCCAGTCGACTCGATGCATCCTCAATATCCCCGAGATGTTGCATCTCATCGAATTCCACCATCTTAAGATTAAATGTCTCCTATCATTAAATGTAAAGAATGGGTTCGAGAGGATCTAGAAAATTAAGTTCTTAATACGAGCAATTCTGTGTTCCAAGAAAGAAATGAATTTAATTAGAATAGACAAGGAGGATTTAACTGCAGAAAAAGCCGATGAGATATTAGAAGACATCTGGAAAGAACACCGCGCTCCATTCTCGTCAAGTAGAGGAGAAAAAAGGCGAGATGCAATCAGCCAAGGAGGCAGCATCAGTCCCAAGCAGAGACAGCGACAGTTCATCCCCAATCACAACAGCAGGATCACAATCATTGAAAGGACAAACCATTGTCAGCGCCACAGAAAGTGCAAGGGTGCTTACGCGAAATAAAGTGTTTACAGCGTTTGGTACACTGACTCATGCTAAATTACACAAAATTAGACATAGTATAAGAGAATGTGTTTACGCGTAGGATCGCAACAAAGACACACAGCAATTCAATAAAATAATTATTTATATCCGTGTCCTTTAAACAAAAACAGAAACGAATAACAAATAACGATACAACGGCTAGATTTGAACATAAAATTATGATAATTATAGAAATTATTACGCAATAATAAAATATTACAAGAATGTAATGAAAAACACATAATTAACGCAGTACAAGCACACTAATAAAATAACAAAAACTCAGAAAGATCGCGTCACTCACAAAAATACATTCTGTTCGCCGACCAGCATTTGCGAAACGTTAAAAGTAAAAAATTAGAAGATAAAAAACTGAGATGTTGCAATAAGCATCAATGACTATAATAAAATGAAAAAAAAATTACAACGAGCGAATAAGAAAACTTTTCACAAGAGAGAATGAAGAAATTGAATAAGAAAGCGAAATCAAAGCGGAGCGGCGAGCATGTTGACAGCACGAAGTGTCACATGAGACATGTATAGTATCATCGGAAATTTTTTTGAAAATTAATTTGTACAACCTAAGTGTATTTTTGTATTTTACTCCATCTATGATCACAAAGTCATTCGTGTCTACATCGAAATATTTGTTATCGAGCATCGTGTCGTTCTTGCTGAAGTATGCGCCATAAACGTGATCGATCCCCTTTTCTCTGTCACCGAGAAGTATGTTTACATATTTTTGTCTAAGTGTTCCCAAGTGATTATGCAATCATTTACGAACTTGCCGCGTTTGCAAAGATTGTTTAACTAATGTTTCAAGCGGTTTGGGTGTTCTATAAACGTTTTCGACTGAGGGAACGTGCGAACGTTTGATAATTCGCGTAATTCAAGCGACGCATAATTGGAATTTGACGTAACATTCGATTCTTTTGTACGTTTTTTTTTTAGGCGACAGTATTAATTAAAAAAGAATTATCCATCCATAAAAGCCATCACCATTATTATCATTTTCTATCATGAACATCTTCATTATCTTCAGGTTTTTTTTTCTTAATATTTTTATTTTTTACAATGTTGACTTCTTTCTTAATTGATTTTTATTTGATTAATCTTGATTGATTGAATTGATTGAGATTCATCATTAGTAGTGTTCTCGATCGGCAATCTGTTTTAGAGGTTCGATGATAGGTTTAAAGGATACATTTCTTCGATGTTATATCTTCTTCTATTTTGTTGATTTTTAAAGCGCAATACGAATCAAGTCACTCGTTTTTGCAATTTATTTCGCTATCCTCTCGCGATCCTTCAATTCCTTGCTATTATCCATGTTGTACTCGAAAGGAAATATTGTGTAATTGACTTATTGACAATGAATAACCGCGTTAAGATATCACATATTCATTAATAAATCTTTTTCTATATCGTCCATTTGTAAGCGCATTGTCTGTGTTTATCTACAAATCCATACTTTTGTTACCAATAGAAACGACACAGTTCGCAGAAATTCTCGTAAGATATGTCAGGGTGTACATGATCATTGTGTACATGTTTCAAATTGGTACCGTCTTGTTTGAATAGGATCAACAGATTTGCATTATCGTATAAGATGCTTCGATATCTTTGCGTACTGACACAGATAGAAGCAGTCCGTATGTCAATCCATCGCAAAGTACTCTCTAATCGCGACTTGTCGTATGCTACATCATTGAAGACAAAAATGGAATTTGGAAGTTCTGTGATACTACATTCGTTATTGGAGAATATAAAATAACCAATTTCTTCAATCGGAGCTAATAAATTCTCGAAGTATCGATATTTCGACTGTTATAATGACTTCGAGTACATATACACGTTCTCAAAATATGGCATATGAACTTTCCAGCAAACTCAACACGTTTGTTTTGTCGCAATTCGATGAACCGCAGATGATTCCGCGTATAGTAATCAGCAGCATGTTTTCATGCTTGTGTATTTCTTTTTCAGTCTGAATTTTATTGTCGACATTAATCACTTTGATCATCTGCGATTGTCGCACGAACTTCATGTCTTCTCCTTTCGTGACACTGATAAATAGAAAAAGGGACATCAAGATGTATTTATAGTAGCGCGCAAAGCGAAATCGCTCAAGTATTCAAAATGCTTCTTATCGTGTGGGATAATTGCGATGTACATAATTTAATCGCCAAAGAGTTGGAATATATATCGAAAATTATTTTGCTACAAGAGTTTAAGAATTACATAGATCATGGGATAGATTACCCAAGCATATAAAGGCTGATTCAGAGGTTCAGTAACATCGTCGGTGCTTGAAACATTATAATTTATCCTGTCATCGATCGCATATTGTTAGTTCAGCGCTGTTTATAAGAAATTGTAGCAAATGTCAACAACAACAAAAGGTTGTTGTTTATTTTTTAAATCACGCAATAAACGCACTTCCGATCGAGTTGCATATTCCTGGATATCAATTTTGTGATCCAGATACGCATTTAGAAAAACAATTGATTAGAGAATCGAAGCATTAATCCATTGGACACGGCATGTCGCGAACACAATAATTTATTCGCGGAATAAAGATCTCACGCGGAATAAAGATCTCACGAAACGTAGTTGACAAAATATTCACTG
Organism: Atta cephalotes; assembly: GCF_000143395.1. Lineage (NCBI taxonomy): Eukaryota > Metazoa > Arthropoda > Insecta > Hymenoptera > Formicidae > Atta > Atta cephalotes. The sequence goes on along the minus strand of NW_012130101.1, from coordinate 2,821,659 downwards.
AGGAGGCGCGGAAACGCGGATTACTACAAAAGATTCGACTCTTGGAAAGAAAGCTACTGTCACAGCTATTTGAACGGGTGAAAGCCAAAATGAAAATTGGTATGAGCTTGAAAAAGAAGAAGAAAAAGCCGAAAAAACGAATACTACCAGTATCAAAATGCGATGCTATCTTAACTATTCTACCGCTATTGGGAGTCTTCGGCTCGTTGGTCAGCAGCATGGCAGGAATCGCAAAAGCTACAAATGATATTAAAGCCGTGCAACGTCAGTTGGAAGAATTGAAACGTCATAATCGTGGAGTTTACTTTGCTTCGTACAAGCGTGGACGAGGAGTCACAACGGAAAAAATAAAAAATATTAAAAAAAAGATATTAAACAGATGTCAAAAATGCCGAAGGATGTAACTACCAACGTACAATTGCAACAACTGGCAAAACGTATGCGTGTTCCATATTTTAGAGATATTTTTATGCGTACTATCTTACTAACAGGGGAAGTGTATCAAAATGAAAATGATATCGTAAATTTGGATAATGCTGATGATATTTATTAAATGGCGTATGCGAAGCGGAGATCATGTTTGATAGTTTCGGCAATTTTCAAGAAATTGGTGCGATAACGCAAATCAAGTATATTCACACGCCTTATCTACGTTATGATCAAAATAACTGTGGACAATTGCGACAATTGTCTACACACAATTGACGATCAATTTAAGATCATTAATTGACATTGCATTCTTTCAACTTTATTCATTCAAACATGTCACTTACATTTATGTTTATCGATAAGAATAGCGTGGTCTGCTACTTTCCGGCCATAGATTTGAGCGATGGCGATTACGAACTCGATTTGACGGACTTTGAAACTTATCATACGATAGCTAATGTAAATTCGAATAATAAGTTTTACTTTGACGAAGATGGCAAAGAAATTGTCATTCCCGAAGGATCATAGGAAATACGTAACATAAACAAGTATCTAAGACGATGCAATTCTACAATTTCATCCTAATGATGTTGCGAGAGAGAAAACATTTCGCAAAAAAATGAATAATATCCATTAATTATTCATGCCAATAACAATACAATAAAGAATGAGTCAAATGCGCTTATCGAATAAATTTCATCAAATCTCACAATATTGGATCGCTGTTGAGATTTTCATCGAATCGCGTGCTGGAGCCGCAATAAGTACGAAACAGACATATCGATAAATATCATCTACGTAAATATCATTTGTATTGAATACAACATGACCACGGGCACAGTAATGATAAGTCCGTGCACACGATACATGAATTTTCACCGAGTGCGTCATCAAGATAAGATATCGGAAAGACACAGATCATTTATCTTCCGATCATTGTACGAAACATTGCGGATCTAACATGGTATAGATCAAGACGGACGATTACTTGATTTTCGTGGAGAAGAAATCGTTAGATTGCATGTACGAAAGCGACAGCGATAAAGTGATACGACAACGGTAATGTGAAATGCTTGTTCTGAACGAGCGGCGACGAAACAGACTAGAGATAATTTTTGCTAGACAGACAACGATCAAAAATATTTGATTGTTCAGTAGAAGAAAACTTACTGTATCAAACATTAAATTTTTACAATCATTGAGTTTTATTGTATTAAATATCTGAAATGGTTAATATCTTGAATATTGAGATGAGCCATCATTGACGATCGTATCGTCAAGTTCGAATTTTACATGTACAATTCGTACGTCAGCATCACATTTGAACATAGCGGCGAGATAAGAATACAACAGCAGGATTTATACACGCTACCATATGAAAATGTTCTTTATAAAGGTATATTATCAAAGGAAAAAGATCAACAAAAACAACCAATTGAAAATAATTGCAAGGCGTTTGACGAAATTCGATATAAACTCAATGGTGCAGAGATTGATCCTAATAGAAATGTTGGAATAATCAGTACTCTAAAGAACTATGTATTGTTTTCAAGTGACAATACAATGATTATGCATAATGCTGGATTTATATCGTCTGAGTATAATACGAAAAGTTTAATGACATCTGACAAATATTTCAACTTTTGCGTGCTGCTCAACATGTTGTTGGGCTTTTGCGAGGATTACAAATGTGTGGTAATTAATACTCGTCACGAATTATTTTTGTTCCGAGTATGCAATGATAACAATTGCATTGTAGGATCCAGCGACTGAATCAATGCTTAAATTATTCAAAATACAATGGTGAATGTCTCACGTTATGTTGAACGAAGTCAATAAACTATCTATGCTGCGTACTTTGGAAAGCGGACAATATCTAAGTATGAGTTTCCGTTCGTGAGATTTGTATGAGTATCCCTTATTGCAAAACATTCGTGGACTATTAAGACTGCGACTCAGCTGGAAAAACCTAGATATGTTCTCTTTGTTCTGTAAATTGCTAAAAAAAACATCATGAAAGCAACTAAAACTTATTTGGATTATTGTAAATTAACCAATGTGAAACTTTATCTAAACTCTGAATTTTATCTGGACGATGATCTGAATCTAAATTTTGACAAATACAAAACCGCTTATATGATATATACATTTCCATATGTCTTATTACTAAATTTCCCGAGAAAATCGTGAAACATTATTGAACATGAAAAACTTTCCTCAATTATATTCACATTGATTGCTCGCGACAAAATGAATCCATCAAGAACGATACCGTGGATGTGCGATTAGAATTTGAATTCAAGAAGAATGTATCCGCAAATACTACAGCCTTGTCTCATCACGATCGTGTGATCGAATATAGCCCAATGTCCAACGTAATACGCAAGATTACGTAAATTATCATTGCTGAAAGAAGAAACATCCTCTCCTTCTTTTCAAGACAAAAGATAAAAACCAAGATTCTTTGCGATCGAGCATAGTCTCGAAAAATCACCATGACTGCACCAACGTTTGTAAATCTGAAAGGATTTATCGTTGGAAAGAAATTCGTAAAGGAAGTGGCGGTGTTGAGAAAAACATTCTCTTTCATTATATTTTTACGTGCCATGGAATTTCTTGACAAAGTCAGAAAAGTATTGCGCTTCCTGGGTGCTTATCACTATGGATTGCAATGGAAAGACGGGATGATCCCGTACATGACGAAATGCCTAATTATGCCTAATGGCTGTAATTGGTACGGAAGAGAGTGACGACAATAAAGCTCTTGTACATGTTAAAGACGCGAATGGTTGACTGATATACTCGATAATGACAACTTAACCTGAGACCTTGGATGCTGACGAGATATGGTAAATTTTTTACATAATATAGATGTTACTGTGCAAAATGTAAAATATGTTAAGAATTGCGCGTTACAAAATGTATTTAAAATATACAACTGGTGGTCGCAATGCTAAAAAAAAATGTATCAAATTTAAAAACATGAAATTTTTAAATTATAATTTGATTTCTTTTCCTCTCTTTCCCTGTAGTTAAGAATTAGTTAATAATAGCTGTTCAGTAGTACGATTCAATAAGTATTGAATTAGTCGATAAGAAAATGCTTGATCATTTTTGTACTACATTACTAAAAATTATTATCATAACTAAGTTATATTATTAAAAATTCATAAAAATATTATCATAATTAATTTCTAAGTTGTATTATTAAAAATCGTAAATACCATATCTATTTAATTAAATCGTGCAAGAAAGAAAGACAACGTGGGAGAGAGCGCAACAGGAAAAAGAAAGAACGTAAATAATAAGTATAGGATTGCAACGGGTGGAAGAGAGAGAACTGTATCCTATAGGTAGGAGAGGAAGAACAATAGATTGAAGAGAAGGAACGAAACCCTTCTTCCTCTAACATGGATCCTCGGTGATGCGCTTCTCCCTCCCTCGGACCCAGCGTCTGTGACTTCACCCTCCCCACCCGCGCGACAGGGCATCTGCTGGTTGCTGTATCCGTGAGTTAGAATCGGTGTAGCTATCTCACTTACGTTGAACTAGTTTTGAATTGAATAAGAAAACTAATTCAAAATTAGTTCAACGTATACTTCGCTTTTTCCTTTTTGCCTAAACTACCTTTCTTACAATCACTAGGAAACAACTTTCAATAAACATTAATAAAAATCTCATTAAATGCTTCTTAAAAATAAAAAAGCAAAAATTGACAGTATCTACTGCAAATTTTCAATAATGGATGCAAGTTGATATTCCGAATATTCAAAATATATATCGATAAAATTTCTGATATTTTAATTTCCCTCAAAGAGAATAATAGTGTAGGAAAATTTGATTGGAAAATTTTCTTTATATATGAAAGAGAACTTTGGTCAGGAATAATGTGCTTTCTGGAGCTACACGTGAAAAGCTCGAATAGCGTAAAAAGGAGAGTTCGCTAATAAACAGTCCTGGAACTTGCTCCGATCATTGACTTTATATGGATACTCTTCCTTAACAAAACGAGAATTACAACGATTTATTATAGAGATTTTACTCGGATGTTCTTCGAGAGGTATCGTGTGTCTCACAACTGAGCACGATAATATGCATCGCCGAATAAAAGAGAACTGCTGTGTAGCATCTGCGTGTTCTGACTTAAGTAACTCTGCATCTTCGTTTCCAGAGCAACCAGCACCGTGGTTGCAATTGGAGTACTTGTGTATCTGTTGAAATGTCAACAGATGTCGGTACTGTTATGAATCTTGTGACTACGTTGTGGCTGCTATGCCCAATGTGGCGCCGAATGTGTCTGGGCGCCGACGATGATTAACTAACGGCAAAGGACAATTAGTGGAAAATCGTGAAGTTTGCAAATAAGTGTTACTCATTGATTCATATGCCATAAGGCGGTTTAATACAAACTCAAATGATTGATTTAGAACATATAGATTACAAAAGTAGAGACGTGATTGCGTATGATGGATATCGCACTAGGTTAGAATACGAGAAACTAGGGAAGTCTACAATATAAGCATTTATCTGACGACGCGAGCAATTACCTAATGACATAAGCAATAATCGATATCGATCTTGCAATGAACATAAAGGGATTAATCTCACCGAGCACTAACTAAAATCTATCGCTGAGATTTGCAAAAGATCCACACAGAACGCCATGACATCAGAGAGAGAGAGGAGGGGGGAGGGGAGAGGAGGGGGGAGGGAGGAGAGAGAGAGAGAGAGAGAGAGAGAGAGAGAGAGAGAG
>NW_012130101.1:2812174-2815940 GCF_000143395.1 Atta cephalotes | reverse complement strand
GAGAGAGAGAGAGAGAGAGAGAGAGAGAGAGAGAGAACTGACTCGAGCGCTGCAACTAACGCTTACAATGCCACAATCCCAGCTATCTCCTATATATCACTTGACACGAATAAATTTCTTACAGTTCGATCATGACGTTTCATTCGTCCTCGAATGTTTTTTTCCTTTCTATTTCTTTTCTTTAATGGATACAGGAAATAACTGTAGACCTACGTTTCTTTTTTTGACTATTAACTCTAGACTACAATGTCTACGATGTCTTAGGACTAGCGCGCTCTTTTACAGCTTCTACTGATCGAATCTAGGACTTAATTTTATCAGTTGATAAAACTGCTGTGTACAGCTATTGCGAATATTAAAGTAAGGAATACCGATAACGATGGTAATCTAGGATCTTCACTATCTGATATGGATTTTATAAGAAGAATCAAAACTTCGCGCTTTGCCCCGGCGTTGAGCAAGTTGCATATCAAGACGTAATCTGCTGCTTTATACTGGATGCTACATGTTCGCATCGTAATGCTATTTGTTATACTCGCGGAGTTTTCGCCACGTGGAACCACAACGGAAAAAATAAAAAAGATTAAAAAAACCGCTAAACAGTTGCCAAAATTGCCAAAGAGTGTAACTATCAACCAATATATAACTGCAACAACTGGCAAAACATATATTCCATATTTTAGAGGTATTTTTATGCGTACTATCTTACCAATAGGGGGAGTGTATCAAAACGAAAGCGGTATCATAAATTTAAATAATGCTGATGGACCTCATTGGATGGCATAGCGAAGCGAGGAAATCTGTTTACTTTAATAGTTTCGGCAATCTTCATCCACCGAAAGAATTAATGCGTAACATTTGGACGTAATCGAGTATAATCACACGCTCAACATTACGATCAAAGCAACTGTGGACAACTGTGTCTACAGTTTTTACAGACGGTTAACGATCAATTTAAAAATTGACGTTACATTCTTTCAACTCAGTATTCGTTTAAACGTGTCACTGACATTTAGTGTCCTCGCGACTTGCTACTTTCCGATAGTAGATTTGAGCGATGGCGATTACGAGCTCAGTTTGATGGACTTTGAAACCATAGATACCATACGATCTAATGTAAATTCATTGAATAATAAATTTTACTTTGGCGAAGATGGCAAAGAAATTGTCATTCCCGAAGGATCGTATAAAATACGTAATAAACAAGACGTCTATCTAAGATGTGAAATTCTACAATTTTATTGTAGAATAATGTTGTTGCGAGAAAGAAAATACTTCGTAAAGAAGATAAACAATACCCATTGACTATTCATGTCCAATAACAATGAAGATCAAATGCGCTTATCGAGTAAATTTCACTAAATCTCACAATATTGGATCACTGTTGGGATTTTCATCGAATCGCATTCTGGAGCAATAGTGACATGAATCAGACGTATCGATAAATATCATTATAAATATCATCGTAAATATCATTCGCATTGAATGCAATGTGGCCACGGACGCATACAGCGATGATAAGTCCGTTCATACGATAAATGAATTTTCACCGAGCATGTCACCACCAGGATATAAGATATCGGAAAAACCGGCAGAGATCATTTACTTTCCGATCATCATACGGAGACATATTACGAATCTGACGATTCGTTGTGGATCAAGACGGATGATTGCTCGATTTTCTCGGAGAAAAAATCATTAGATTACATACGGAGGCGACAGCGATAAAGAAATACGACAACGAGATGCTTATTTTGAATGAATAGGAGAAACAGACAGGGGACATAATTTTTGCCAGAGGGACGACAGCGATCAAAAATATTCGAGCGTTCAATAGAAAGAAATTCATTGCGTCGAACGTTAAATTTTTACAATCATTAGGCTTTGTTGTACGAAATATTAAGATGATTGATATCTTGAATATTAGAAGCGAATCAATTTTTAACAAACGCATCGTCAAATTTGAGTTTCACACGTACAATCCGTATGTCAACATGACATTTGAATATAGCGATGAGGTAAGGATACCCATATAATAGCAGGATTTATACACGTTACCATATGAAGCATTTTCTACGTCGAAAGTAGATTGACTTCAAAGAAAAAAATAACAATCAAATCTTGGATTATAATTGAGTGGCGTTCATATTCGATGAAATTCGATATGAACTCAACGGTATGAAGATTGATTGCAGCAGAAACATTGGAATAATTAGTCTTATGAAGAATTAAGTAATGTTTTTTAACGAAATCGCATATAATTTGTATAATGCTGGATTCTAATGATACCGCGAAAAGCCTAATGACAAATGATGGATACTTTAATTTTTGTGTACCGCTCAACATATTGTTGAGCTTTTATGAGGATTACAAACATATGATAATTAACGCTCGTTACGAATTAATTTTAACACGAGCGCAACGTAACAATTACATAGTGGGAGATCCAGCAACAGAACTTGAATTATTCAAAGTACAGTGGCGAATGCCTCATGTTGTGTTGAACGAAGTTAACTATCCATGCTGCGTGCTTTAAAGAGCGGACGATATCTGAGTATAAGTTTCCGTTCCGTGGGATTTGTATGAATACCTCCTTGCTGAGTATAACGAAGTATTCGTAGGCCATTAAGACTGCGACTCAGCTGGAAAAACCACGATATGTTATCTTTGGTCTACAGACTCATAAAAAAAATATTAGCACATAAAACTTACTTTGACACTTGTAAATTATTCAATGTGAAACTTTATCTAAACTCTGAGTTTTATCCGTACGATGATCTGAATCTAGACTTTAACAAACGCAGAGCCACTATTTTGTATAATATGTCTTACTATCAAAGATAGTAGTGAAAGAAATGAACTAATTATACTCCTTTTTGAATGGTTTTGCTCTAGTAACCATTGATTGCTCGCGAAAAAACGAGTCTATCAAGAGTGGCACCGTGGATGTACGATTAGAATTTGAATTCAAAGAGAATGTACTCGCAAATACAACCGCCTATTGCCTTATCATACACGACCGCATGATCGAATAGAATGTCAAATGTAGTACGCAAGATTACGTAAATTATCATCCAAATAATACCCTCCTCCTCTTTTTAAAATCCAAGATCCTTTGTAGTCAAGCACAGTCTCAAAAAGTAAGTCGTTCACTATGACTATACCAACGTTTATAGATCTGCAAGGATTTATCGATGGAAAGAAATTTGTCATGAAAGAAGTGGCGGTGAGAAAAGGAGCTATTCTCTTTCATTATATTTTTACATGTACTATAGAACTTCTTGACAAAGTCAGAAAAGTATTGCGCTTTCTGGCTAAGTGCTTATCGCATGGATTACAATAGGAAGACTGGATGATCCCGCATAGTACAGCATGACGAAAGACCTGATTATAACTTGGCTGTAATGCGAAGAGAATGACGACAATAAGGCTCTTGTATACGTTAAAGGACGTGAAAAACGCGAATGGCTGACTAGTATACTCGATAGCGACAACAATTGAGATTCTGGTGCTGATTACGAAAATATAGATTCTTTACATAATCTAGATGTTAGTAATACTGTACGATGTGGAAAACATGTTAAGAATTGTGCGTTATAGAATGCATTTAAAATATACAACTGGTGATCGCAACGCCAGAAAAAAAATGTATCAAGTTTAAAAATATGAGATTTTTTTTAATTGCATTTTAATTTTTTTTTGTTCCCATAATTAAGTAATCTATCAATAATGAGTTGTTCAATATATATATATATATATATATATA
>NW_012130101.1:2801736-2811072 GCF_000143395.1 Atta cephalotes | reverse complement strand
ATATATATATATATATATATATATATATATATATTAAATATATATAATTTAATAAGTGTTCGATAGTTACTCAACAGTTTTAATAATGATTCAATAATTACGCTTGGCCATTTGTATTATTAAACATATTATCAGTTGCTAAATTAAAATTATTATCAAGTTATATTATTAAAAAAATCATAAAAAAACAAATATCCATTTAATTGATGTGAAAGAAGAAAAGAAAAAAGACCGCAACGGGAGGAAGAGAGAGCGCAAATAATAATAATAATATAGGATTGCAACGGGTGGAAGAGAGAGTACTGTATCTTATAATGGGTAGAAGAGAGAGGACAATAGTTTAAAGAGTGAACGGGGGAAAGAGAGTAGGAACAAATCCCCTCTTCCTCTCTAACACGGATTCTGATGACGCGCTTCCCCTCTTCCCGAACCCAACATCTGTGACTTCGTCCTCCCCACCCACGCGATTAGAGTCATCTGCTGGTTGCTGTGAGTTAGAATTCCTCTATTTTATTGATCACAAATGACCTTTCGTGTATGAAAAGTGTACATTTTTTAATTAACTAAAAAAAATTTTTTTTTCTCTATTCTCAAATTCTTATTTATATTGCAGAAATATTTCATGAATTATTATATTATATAAAAATAAAAAGAATTTAATTTTAGAACAACCTATTAATCCTTAATAAACACGACTTCTTCTGGCACTCTTATGTTAAAGTCTGTAATATTATATATTATATTTAATATTTTTTAATATTATATATTATGTTGTCTGTAATAAAGAACATTTTCCTACTCTCTATATTATAAATTTTTTAACACAATATTTTTTAACACAATAGCAACAATAAAACTTATTGCTTGAAATGTAAATATATCTTCAATTTATAGCCATTTATACATATTAAAAAAAACATCATTTTCAAGTATTATTAGGTGTACAACTTTGCTTCCGTCGTTTTCCTATAGATGGCTTTAGCGGTAAGTGGTGGTCGAAATAAATAGATCATAGACGTCATACAATAAACTTGGGCATCTATCAACATAACCTCATAGAAACATTAGTCGATTTGTGTCTGCATCATAAAATTATTCTCGATTGAAAATGTCAGTTTACGAGCCAAATTCTCGTCATTCGCGGAAGGTTTTAATTTTTTGCTTCAATATGAAAAAAATCTGCGGCTGAGGTTCATCGAATGCTCTCAAATACTTATGATGAGGCCGCTATTAGTGAAAGAACGTGTCGTGAGTGGTTTCAACATTTCAAGAACGGTGATTTTGACGTCCAAAGTCATACTCTGTATTTGGTGGGGCCAGCTCGGCGTAGTGTATTATGAACTGTTAAAACCGACTGAAACAATCACAGGCGATCGGTACCGAACGCAATTGATGCGTTTGAGCCGAGCATTGAAAGACAAACGGCCGCAATACAACGAGAGACACGATAAAATGATTTTGCAGCATAACAATGCTCGACCCCATGTTGCGAAAATGGTCAAGTACTTGGAAACGTTGAAATGGGAAGTCCTACCCCACCCGCCGTATTCTCCAGACGTTGCTCCCTCTGACTATCACTTGTTTCGATCAATGGCACACGGCCTGGTTGACCAGCACTTCCGGTCTTATGAAGAAGTAAAAAAATTGGATCGATTCGTGGATAGCCTCAAAAGATGACCAGTTTTTTCGACGTAGGATTCGTACGCTACCCGAAAGATGGGAGAAAGTAGTGGCCAGCGATTGACAATACTTTGAATCATAAATGTATAACCAGTTTTTTTACAATAAAGCCTCGAATTTCAGAAAAAAACGGTGGAAACAAAGTTGTACACCTAATAACTAAATAACTAAATAAAATTTTTGGACAACTGATAATTGAATTTTTTTTTGTAGTTTGGAATCTCAATTTTAAGATATTGAAACATATTTTTCCTTTAAATATTTTTGTTTTACATTTTTGTATGAAAAAGTGCATTTATCTCATTTTGTTAACTATATTTAGTTCTGACAATTTATATATAATTTGTTATCAATATGTAGCTTCACAAATACTCACAATTTTAAAAAGACTTTATTTCTATTAGAAAGATATCAAAATATACGTAAAAATGGCACATTGCGGGTACGAGAAAACATTTCAAGACATTTCGAAGACTTATTGGTTTCCCGAAATGAGTAAAAAAATAATTGACCATATATATTGATCATTGTGTAATTTGTCTAATATCGAATTTTATATCACATTCATGAAAGGGAAATGTAATTATCGCCGTCTTCTATAGTTCCGTTCTACGGTTCGAAATAGTCCACGTCAACCACTTTGGTCCTCTGCAGCAAACAACCAATGGTCATCGACACGTTTTGTCGTAGACTCCTTCACTCGTTTCATATGGCTCTTCTCTACAAAGATAACAAATTCCAAAGAGATTAATTGCAACCTAAAATTCTTGTTCAATCTTAGGAACGCCTAAAGAAATAATTATTGATCGGGGATCTGCTTTCACCTCGAATGAATTTCGATACTTTGAAGCACAATCAATTAAACACAGGTCGCGATAGCGTCACCTTAATCCAACAGGCTGTAGAAAAAATCAACAGATTCTTGTCATTGAGAAAAATAGTTGACCGCCCGGAGGATTGGAAGGCTTGCTTAAATAGAATCCAATATGTAATTAATAATACATTCCATTCGAAGTGAAAAATATCCCATCAAAATTGCTTTTAGGTTACGATCAACGTAACTCGGATAAAAACTAATCACTAGCACAAGTCGATTTCGATCTAGAAATGTTAACGATCGCCATGTGGCGGTAGAGACAATGCTTGTATGGAGCGAAGTAAACTCCATAATTTTCCATAACGTGGTTATGACGTTTCAGTTTTTTCAACTGATATTGCGTGGCTTTATTATCTGATTATTATTTATAGCTTCTACGACTTCTACCGCATCGCTGACCAACGAGCCGAAGACTCCCAATAACGATAGAATAGGTAAGATATTATCGCGTATTGTCATCAGTAATATTTTTTCTTCATGCACATACCAAATTTCATTTTGGCTTTCATAGCTGCCTAAACAGCTGTAGCAGCAGTTCTCTCTCCAAGAGTCGAATCTTTCGCGGTAATCTGTTTCCGCGTCTCCTCAGCGAGTATTTTGTCAGTTACGTGTCGTTTCCGAGTGAGCTCTTTGCTCCGCGAATAAGTTATGTCGTGTTCGCATCCAACGGATTAATGCCTCGATCGCCTCTAGCCAATCGCTTTTCTAATTGCGCATAAAATTAATATCCGGGGATATGCAACTCGATCGAAAGTGCGTTTATCGCATGAAAAAACCGCAGCCTTTTGTTGTTGTTGTTGTTGACATTTGCTATAATTTCTTATAAACGGCACTGGACCATCGATATGTGATGGTCAATGACAGAGCAAATTATAATGTTTCAAGCAACATTGCTGAGCCTCTGAATCAGCCTTTACATGCTCGGGAATCGATCCCACAGTTGATCTATGTAATTCTTAAATTCTCGTAGCAAAATAATTTTCGATATAATTCCAACTCTTTGGCAGTTAAACTATGTACATCACAGTTTGACACGATAAGAAGCATCTTGAATACTAAGAGGTTTGCGCGCTATTATAAATACATCCGCTCTCGATGTCGTTTTTTTTTCAATATTATCATAGAAAGTGTCGTGAGGGAGAAGAGAGAGAATGAAGTTCGTGCGATAATCGCAGACGATCAAAGTGATGTCGACAATAAAAACTGAAGTATATGTATAATACAGCCTGAAGAAGAAATACGCAATCATGAAAACATGCTGCCGATTTTTATGCGCGGAATTATCTGCGGTCCATTGAACTGTGGCAAAACAAACTGTTGATAATTTTGCTAGAAAGTCCACATAGCATACGTTTTGAGAACGTGTACATGTATTCGAAGTCATTGCAACAGCCAAAATACCAGTACTTGGAGAATTTATTAACACCGATTGAAGAAATTGGTTATTTTACATTCTCCAATAATAACGATGTATTATCACCGCCGAACGAGGCGCTTCCAAATTCCATTTTTGTCTTCGTGACATGCGACAAGCAAGACGCGAAGAGAGTACTTTGCGATGGGTCGACACGCGGACTGCTTTTATCTCTGTCAGACATACGCAAAGCCGAAACATCTTATATGCGATAATGCAAATCTATTGATCCTGTTCAAACAGGACGGTACCAATCTGAAATATGTATAAAATGATCATGTAAACACTGACATGGCTTAGAGAATTTCTGCGAATTGTGTCGTTAGCAACATAAATATGGATTGGTAGTCATAGATAAAGACAGTGCGCTTACAAATAGATACAAAAAAGAGTTTAATGAGTATGCGATATCTTAACGTGATTAGTCGTCAGTACGTCAATTATACAATATTTCCTTTCGAATGGATAACAAAGAGTTCAAGGATCGCGAGAGAATAACAAAACAAATTGTGAAAACGAACGAATTGATTTGTAAAAAATACCGCGCTTTAAAAAGCAAGATAGAAGAAGATATAACATTGGAGAAACACTTTATGGTACGTGAAATGGCTTGGATTTTATAATTTGCAACTCTTGGATACACAAGGATACACAAGAATAGCGTATTATAAAAATAAAATTTATTACAAATCGTATAATTATTTTTTTCTCTATGTAAATATATATTAAATATAAACGCATTATACATGTTATACACATTACACATATTATAGATGCATACGTACACACGTATGGTACATATTATATGTACATACATACAATACATACTATACATAATATACATACATACATTATATACATAACATACATAACATACATTATATGTATGGGAGTACAAATAAGTTTCCGCCGTTTGCAAAAGACGATACCACTAATAAACTATAGAATATAAAATTGTTTGATGTAAAACGATATATCATAAGATTGGACATCCGGCACTTTGAAATAGCGATTTTGTATCAGCATCATATATTTTCTTTTGTACGAAAATGTCGAGTTTTGAGCCGAATAAGCGTCATTTGCGGGAACTTTTGATTTACTTCTTTAATTTAAAGAAATTTGCAGCTGAGGCTCATAGATTGCTTGTAGAAGCATATGATGATGCTGCCTTAAGTGAGAGAAATTGTCGTGAGTAGTTTCAAAAGTTTAAGAACGGTGAATTTAACGTCGAAGACAAAGAATGTAGCGGAAGGCCGAAAGTGTACGAAGACGCGGAATTGGAAGCATTATTGGATGAAGATTCGTGCTAAACGCAAAAAGAACTTGCACTTACATTAGGAGTAACTTAACAAACAATTTCATATCATTTGAAATCATTGAGAATGATTCAAAAGCAAGGAAATTGGGTTCCATATGAACTGAAGCCGAGAAACGTTGAACGCCGATTTTTCACATGTGAAATGCTGCTTGCCAGGCATAAACGAAAAAGGGTTTTTTGCGTATCGTATAGTCATTGGTGATGAAAAATGGATCCATTACGATAACTCAAAAAAGAGGAAATCATGGGGACCACCTGGCCATGCTTCAACATCGACAGCCAAGCCGAATATTCATGGAAAAAAAAACTCATTGTGTATTTGGTGGGATCAGCTTGGTATTATGAGTTGCTCAAATCGAACGAGACCATTACTGAGGCTCTCTACCGAACACAATTGATGAGATTGAGCCAAGCACTCAAGGAAAAACGCGCCCACTACTCCAGGCATGACAAAATTATTCTCCTATATGATAATGCTAGACCACATATTGCGGCGCCGGTCAAATCCTACTTAGAAATACTCAAATGGGAAGTTCTACTCCACTCGCCGTATTCTCCAGACGTTGCTCCCTCTGACTATCACTTGTTTCGATCAATGGCACACGGCCTGGCTGACCAGCACTTCACATCATATGAAGATACCAAAAATTATATCGATGATTGAATAGTCTCAAAAGATGAAGCGTTCTTCCGATGCGGTATCCACATGATTACCAGAAAGATGGGAAAAAGTAGTGGCTAGCGATGATCATTACTTTGAATAAAACATTATGTACCGTTCTTTCACAATAAATGCTTAATTTTTGATAAAAAACGGCGGAAACTTATTTGTACTCCCATAATATACATATTTAATGTATTATATATCATATACAAGTATATTTTTATTAATAAAAAATACATAAATACGAAAAAAAAGAAATGAATTTTTTATAATAATTTATAAATATTTTATAATATCCTCATGGCAGCGTGTCGGTAGAATCTGGAACAATGTACCGCTTATCATATGTTCGTATGAACTCAGAGCGATTTTCGTTTCGAATATGGTGTATACTTCGTGCAATTTCGATCTTATGCATGATCTTATGCATCTTATGCTTATGCGTCATTTCAATTGTGACACTTCGTATAATCATTGAACGTTATGGATCTCGCTATAATGTTGCTCTTGACGCTCTTTTCCTCCTTAATATCTTTTTCACCATCGATGCGCAGGGCATACATTTTCGCTCTAAGCCCGACGAATTCGATTATAATCGCACTATTGTTTTCATCTTTCATTAAACCGGGAACTTTTTTATTATACTAGCGGAATGTCGTAAGCATTGTCGATCGCGTAATCGCTCGTATCAAATCTGTTGATATCGCATTTCATAACAGCATCGCACTCGATGTGATAAATAAGACCATGTCGGTATACATAATTTTACATTTTTCATGAAAGAGCGGTAACATGTACTCGTGGTGAAATTTACGTGGTATAAACACGTTTTAGATATATCGAGTATGCACATACTCACGTATATCGGTTTGTCGAACTTCACCTCGAGTTTCCGCATTTCTATCGATCAGGTTTTCGGAAAAAACACTTCTACTGTGGAAGTTTGGTTTCGCGATCATTGCTTCTACACTGTATTTCCCATCTCAATGCATTACGAGTTGAATATTAACATGGTTACGCACATTCTTTACAGTCTTGCCGAAAACCGCATTGTTCATTAATTTGAATAAGTTTTTCTCGAATTCATTTTTTGTTAAAATTTGTATTGAGTTCGATGTATTCGCGAAATCATGGAGATTGCGCGAATTGCAGTATACGATAGATTTTTGTAATGCAGAGATCGTAATAAGTACATTGCTACAGATTGCGATAATGTATGACGTAAGGCTTTTTATCATACAATGTCGCGAGGAGCTTCTCCTCTCGCTTACCGGGTGGTTTCTCGCGCGTTGAACAAAACGGCAGATCGGATCATGTGCATCATGTTACGGATACTCCAAATCAACCTCGAGAACGTAATCCGTCAGTGAATCTAATGCGATATTCATAATATCAAAATTGTCTATCCAGTCGTTGATCCAGCGAAAATCAATGTATGGCAATGATTGATAACCATACAGGTTGTTGATGTCATAGTACATCGATGGTTTTGATGGATCATACGGTTGCATGTACTTGAAGTTGGCCTGCGCATACCTGTTTGAACATTGATTCAGACTGCCACGTATACCACGTTCGATAAATAGAACTATGTCAATGTCAGTAAGAAGTTCGAAATTGATGCGAGTATGTTTCAACATCGCGTCCCACATAAAACTCGGTAGTGTAATAATACGCAGGATACGAATCCATAACTCGTCAATTAACCCGAAAATTCTCAAATACATCAACCAACAATAATATATATCTGTTTTTAAGTAGGATTTAGTAGTTGTCAGGTCGCTATATTTACCGAGAGTTCCAATGGAGAATCGCCATATTCACGGCATGCGCATAATCACTTTACGATACGGTATCACCTGTCAACAAAGTATAAAAAGATTCGCGTGATGGTAATTCAGCTTCTTCCAACTTTTCGACGCAGTCTCATACGGAAATATACCTTTTCGCGTTAATAAATCGAAATTTTCTGCGGATAAATTAAAAAATTCACGTTACATTATCTGTTTATTTTTATCGAGATACGATGCCAATTTTTCTAAACTTGATGCGAGAAATTTAAACGACTCAATAAAACGTAATTTTATATAAACTTTCTTTTGATCATTTTTGTCTATAGTGGTAGCGACATGTTTCGTAAACGAAATGTGTTTTTTTTCGTTATCGATAATAAATCTACACGTTCTTCATAAGCGGTGGTTATTTCTTTGATGACATGTGCGTCGTATCCCGATAAGTTATGAAAAATTATGGGAATGCAATGTGAATCTTTGTAATTTAAATTATTGCAATTTGAATGCGCAGGGCCTCTATATCGCCTGGTGTGATGGTAATGATCGCGTATCCATGTATCTTTTGCCGGCTTCTCACACACATGATAGTGCGTAGCGCTGTTAAATTTTATCCAATCGTTTCTCGTAAAATCTGCCATGGAAACGGATAAAATAATTTTGACATTATATGCTAAATTTTTTAATTCTTCGGCGAATCATGCTATGCAATCGTTATGGCGACGAAATTGATACTTCGACAGCGAGTTATTGTACAAGCAATGAAGCATAGTACGCTATACTAAAAACCTGATGATGTTGGTACATGTAGCTTAATATTACATGTAGCTTTCTATATCTTCCTTTTCTATTCTTTCCAAAGTGCATTCTAGATCGGCATATACGACAATGGGATGCATTCCTTTCTGCAGTAGTTGCTGAAACTTAAACATTTGTTGTCCTCACTGGGCAGCCGGATTGCGCAGTTGTTAAATTTTCCACAGTCTGCTGTGTGGATCTCTAGTTTTGCGCTAGATCCGAAATAATGTAAGCAAAATCTGAAAAATAACACAAATTTTTATTATTATTTATTAAAAAAATGTTGCTGAAAAAATTTATAATTTTTTTCTTTCTTAAATGTATACGAACTTATCACAGAAATATATTCTATTCTTCATTGCTGTAATTTGTGATTTCACAAGGCGAGATAAATCCTTGATCTATGCAAAATGCCCTGTACTACGTTGCATTCTGTACGTACAAAAGATTGAGGTTGTTTTCCCTTCTTTCCTTCTTATGAGCCATAATGGAAGAATTTCTTTTTGTTCCTCGATGCAGTATACGTTGATTGAGATGTTATTCTGATTTTCGAATTTTCTTATTTGATTCAGCATCATTGAGATAATGTCTGTTATATTTACCGTTGTATAATGAGGATATGAAGAGGATACGTCCAATCTGTATTACTTCTAACTGGATATAGAGCAGCAACCACTTACCGGGTAAAACATACAACATTGTCTATGGATCGCACATTGACCACCACTCTCTTCATTTTAATTTCTCGCGAGAGTTCGATGCGACATCCCGTGTACAACGGATTGTACTTGTTTA
>NW_012130101.1:2798560-2800096 GCF_000143395.1 Atta cephalotes | reverse complement strand
TTGGACGTCAAAATCACCGTTCTTGAAGCGTTGAAACCATTCACGACACATTCTTTCACGAATAGCGGCCTCACCATAAGTATTTGAGAGCATTCGATGAACCTCAGCCGCAGATTTCTTCATATTGAAGCAAAAAATTAAAACCTTCCGCGAATGACGAGAATTTGGAACTCGTAAACTGACATTTTCAATCGAGAATAATTTTATGATGCAGACACAAATCGACTAATGTTTCTATGAGGTTATGTTGATAGATGCCTAAGTTTATTGTATGACGTCTATGATCTATTTATTTCGACCACCGCTAAAGCCATCTATAGGAAAACGGCGGAAGCAAAGTTGTACACCTAATACATTTACAGGATACGCGACAGCGTCCACCCGCTATCGCATTTCTGGAATTTCTCCAGAATCGCGATGTCAAGATAGGCTCGATCACGCGCGACGCGTACCATTTTTGCAAATCGGAAGAGTTCATAGTTTCTCGTGCTCACTTTTATTCACACGTTTATCACCTGATACAAATTCTCCACGTTTATTAATTCGCATGTTTATCACGATACCGGTCAATATACGGTTTTCGAATGCTGTATCAATCTCGCGCCATCGAAGTTCCGCGCTATATCCGGCACTCACTTGCACGAAACATTCGCGCATAGTATCTTTCAAATTTACGAGTTTCACGTTACGAGCGATCAACGATTGTTTAATACCAATCGATAATCGCGGACATTTAGTGACTTTGTTTCTTCAGTGATTCGATGAAATTATCACGCTGTTCTATATGCAAGAAACTCTTCTCGCATATTTAATTGAACGGCTTGCACTATGAAATCACGCTCCATTTGATTCATATTAAAATGTACTGTTTTTCACAGTCACTAAAATATAATTTTCACACAGTCACTAAAAAGTATAATTTTTGCACAGTTGCGTTAAAATGTCTTTCATGTACAATAGGACATAGATTGCATAATAATATTTGACAGCGGATTTCAGCATTTCTTACAATACATACAGTCAATATGTATGAGCATATACATATTGTTTAATAATATATTGGCAAACAATGTAAAGACGTAAAAATAAATCATACATTCTTATGATGAACAAAATTTATTTTAAGAATGATTTGAAGTATATAAATAATAAAATATATGATGCACATCCTATTTGTTCCATCCAAAGTATTGATTTCAATTCGCGTTATCGAACGATTTGTTACTTTAGCATGACTGTTTCATAACATGAGTCCGCGATATCATAATGTGATTCTGATTCTAATTCTGATTCTTCTTCTCAATTATAAATTCATCTTCTAAATCTTCTAAATCAATTTCTAATTCTTCTTAAGCTTCATGTTCTGCTTCTACTTCTATTACATCTTCATATTCCATCTTGAATAAAACTCGAAGAAAAAAACATTTTGAAAAAATTGAAGATTCGTTATGTATTCCCTCAAACCTTTCAGTTTCACTACTGACAGCGTGTATACAGATCTTTCCATTTTTATATGCTACTGAGGGTAAGAGTTGC
>NW_012130101.1:2783606-2793880 GCF_000143395.1 Atta cephalotes | reverse complement strand
TTCTCTCTCTCTCTCTCTCTCTCTCTCTCTCTCTCTCTCTCTCTCTCTCTCTCTCTCTTTCTCTCTCTCTCTCTTTCTCTCTCTCTCGTTTTCTCTTCTTTTCTCACTCCTATCACTTCTTCAACATATATTATTATAGGTTTTGTTCGCGTCGCATGCTCCAAATTAACCCAGAGAGCATCTTGGATCACAGATAAGATGGCGGTTGGAGCAATTGCATTCATGTATTCCAATGTTCAGTTACACGAACGGATTTAGAATATGTCACCTAACCTAATCCGTGAGGTCACTCGAATCGGACATGTGTCTCGTTTCGGGTATTTTGTGTTATTTCGATTTGAAAAGCGTTTTTATACGTTATTATAAAATACGTTTTTACGTGTTATTATAAAATAAATACGTTTTTAATAAATATAAAAATTGTATTATATTTTTATATTATATTATATTTTATTTTATTATATTAATATTATTTTATTTTGTTTTTTAGTTTTTCTAATTTTATTTATTTTATTTATTTATTTTATTTAATTATTCTTTTTATTTTATTTATTTTATTTTATTAATATTAATATATTATATTGTTATATTATATTTTTATATTTATATAAAAAACACATTTATTAAATTCAAAATAAATCTGAAATTTTTCAAAATAGTTTTCAACCATTACGCATGCGTACATAATATGTTCCAATCGTACTACTTTCTGAGGTAAATGGAACGTGCTCTTAATTGATTCATAAAGTATGCTCTAATGCGACGCGAATATCTAATCGCCATATTAATTCCGGTAACGCGAACGTATCGGAACATGTTGGGCATGTGGAGTGTGCGACACGAACAAACCTATAGTATAGCCGGTTTTAATTCCGTTTTATATAGACAGAGCGCGAAGCGCGAGGAGTATTCGTTGGCGCAAGGGAAGGTAGGGGGAAGGCGCGGAATGATTCCCGGTCGGCATCGCTATTTACATAAATATAGGACTTCGGTCGATGGATGTAAACATGATACGCGTGATGACAGTCCGCTATGCGTTCCATATTTTTTTTCGTCACCTGCCACTCTTCTCAAAAATACATCGGTAACAAAAGCTTGCATATACTTACCGCATATACTTACCATCTCTCTTTCTCTTGTGTTTCGTTATCTTTCCTTCGTTGTCGTTCCCGTCGTAACTTCTTCTTGCACGCAAAAATATTTTATCATATTTTATAATTTTTTATTTAACGATTTAAATAGAGAGAACGCTTAATACGGTCATAATTTTCTGTCGCAATAACGAAGATGCTGACAGTGCGCGTAATATGATAGCGCTGCGATAATAAGAAACAAATGAATAATGTCATACATCCAAATATATAGTTTAAAATTTTTAAATATGATAAATTTAAATATGATAAATTTACTTTTATATATACGTAATTTTACAATATATAGTTCTTACAATATTTATATAGTTCTTACAATATTTATAAGCAGGAGCTTTAATTTAATTTAATTTAGTTAATTTTAAACCGAATTTTAAGCACCTGCTTCCGATTAGCAATAAAATGTAATTTATTTTTCGCACTGCTTACAATATTATCTAAAGTATAAACTATTAACTCACACTCTATATTTGATTTTTTATTATAAATTTTGCGCAAAAAATCTACAGTATTACATTTATCGACGATACAATTTACACCTAAAAGTGTTATAAAATATTTAAATATTTCATTGACGATATGCATATACTGACTCAGCTCAGAGTACATTCTCGACGCAATGTTTGAATGTTTAAACATGAAAAGCACGGTTGATGGCTTCATATACAGATGTATCGCACAGTGTTAATTTGACCACATTCACATCACGCATTTTTACGATTTCCATCACAAGATTTTGAATCAATAATGATGAAGGTGCGATTGATTGCACGAACCATTCAATATCTGCGCGTTTTTCGATGAAAGCCTGCCATATTGTACGAGGCAAGATTATGTTGTTACCTCAGTTGTCGACAATTGCAATTTTCGCACAGGTCCCACGACGATTCCATCCAGGTAAGCTATAGGAGTCAGTGTAAATCTTCTTCCCAATATACGAGGTGTATGACGGGGTTTATTACAAGATGCTCTGCAGAAGAAAGTAATATATATATGTATATATATATATATATATAATAGAAGAAAAAAGGAAAACAGATAAACAAACTATAGAGAAAAGGTATAAAAAAAATTTATAAAATAAATCTTACTGTTTATAAAACTCTTCATCTTGAATAGGAACATAAAATCTCATGGTAAGTAGGCCGAGAAGAAGCGGAAGTGTGCATCGCAAAACTCGAAGAAATTCAGAGAGAGTTTCAAAGCATACAGCACGAGATAAACAGCATCACGGAAGGCGAGCCAACGTCGCAGACGTCGATGAGGACGCAGCATTCAAAGATAAGTACCTCGAGACAAAAATTAAGCTAAAATGATGGACGAATGCGCCAATTTAACAAGCCGAGTCGCGTTCGTTGGTAAGCGACGAGGCAAGTGTTAACGCGAGTGTTGCAACAACAAGGCGAGCTTATGCAAAAATTGAGCCTACAACAAAGCGAATCGCAGCAATAGTGACGCACTCATGATGTTGTTTGAACAACAAACGCAACTGATGCGCATTGTAGATGCGAATGGCGTCAGCAATTCAGAATTTAGAGTCAAGTTGCCAGTGGTAAAGCTTCCTACGTTCGACGGGCGAACGGAGGAATGGAAACGCTTGTCAGAAACATCCTATCGATGATTCATATCAACGAAGGTATTCCAAGCAAAAGTTTCAATATTTGGTTACTTCATTGAGCGGCAATGCAGTCAAGGTTGTCGAGTCATCGAATTGATCGAGAATTATAAAGTAGCATGAAAATTGCTGAAGAAACAATATAATGATCTTCGGCGGCCATTAAGAAGCACATCAAGTGTCCTTTTACGATGCAGAAAGTAGACAAGGAGGCGGTCAATGCAATTCGAAGCTTGGTAGATTACGTACTGAGGCATTTACAAGTTCTAAAATCCATGAACTGCTGCTGACTGACTCGTGGGACGAGTTGATCATACATATGATCGAAGCGAAATTAGATAAGGCAACGCTCCGCGCTTGAGAGCTGGAAGGTAGAAACGCCGCGGACACAACATTAACTTCTTAGAAAGGAAATGTTAAATGCTCGAGAGGATTAAAGCAAGAGATAAGAAAGAGAATATCGCCTTAAAAATCGAGTCTAACAAATACAAACTAAGAGCACAAGAGAAGAAGACTGCTTTAGCCAACGTGACGTCTGCTGAAAAATGTTATCTATGCCAAAGCGACCATCTTATATACCATATTATTGCGAAAAATTCTTTACAATTGACGAGCGAGTCAAGGAGGTTCGTCAATTTAAGGTTTGCTTAAATTGTCTTCACAACGACCATTTCGTGAGGACGTGCATGAGACCGTGCCGGGAATATTCCCGGAAGCACAATATGTTATGCCATCGCTTAATAAGGAATGAAGATGCTCGAGGCAACAAGTCACCGAGCAAGACGAAAATGGCAAGAAAAGTAAAAGCATCGTCATATATCATGCTACCAGGGAATCGACGAAGAGTTACGTGGCCACTGCTGATCAACGCAACCAAACGGATCCATTATTCTGTTACGCATTCTGCTGGACAGCGCTAGCAAGGCACATTTCATCAGGCATGCGGCGTATAACTGACTAGAGATGAAGCGCAATTGAACGTCGGAAATTGTGACAGGATTAAGCGAAAAAGTAGTAAATCAAGTTTGCGAAATAATCATACAACCCAGATACTCAGGCGTTCGTTGTAACGTTCGCAGTCTCATCGTGTCGAAAATCATTAAGTCATTACGTGTCGAAATCAATTGGGACGTGTTGAGGATTCCGCCGAACGTGCAATTCGCAGATCCGGAATTCTACAAACGAGGATCAGTTGACATGCTCATTGGAATTCTTTTTCAAGTGTTTAGAGAAGCCGAGAAGAATCGAGAAGAGAGATCGGAAACGACTGTCCGATACTACAAAATACTACAAAATACTGCGTTATATTATATGATATAATTAGAATTAATAAGTCTATTGGAGCCAATAAATTCCAGGACTCTTAGAGTAAAAAAAATTACTGCCTTGGAATAACCAACGTCTTGAATTAAAGTAAGCGATGGAAGATTGCCAAGGTCTCCGCTGTAAACACGGTAGCCTCTGAGGTCTGCCTGTATCGGAACTGACTCCGAGCTCCGGAGAATAAGTTGCAGTCCTTGCATATCTCTGCTCTTCCATTTTGGAGGCATGTAGAAAGTAATGGCTGAGTCTCAGAGATCCATAGAATTATCTAAGAATTCCTGTTTAACAGTTAGCTTTCTCCTTATTGTCTGAAATAATTTGCTTATAATCCGATCAGAGAGTAAAATCGGAGTAAAAGTTTTCGAATGCAGGATGAAAAATAGATTGGAAGGTGTTGCAACATGTTTATTAAGGATGTAATATTTGAAGGATGGCAATATTGAGAAAGCTCTTGATCTCTCCTTGAGCAACAAGGCCGTCCTTTCCAACTGGAACTGTGGAAAACTGGGTTATTATTCCTAGATATGGATTTCAATACGTATCTTTCGGACATAACACCAAAGCGAGGCTTAAGTAAAATTCTTTAGCTTCAAATAGAACGATGTTGATAAGTATCAGTAACCTAGAGTGATTTTAATCACTTTGTATTTGACAGCCATTCGATGGATCCTCTAAAAACAGTTCTATAAATGAAGAGTTGGGGGGAACCCCACTGCTACCAAAGATGATAAAACGTTAATCAACGATTTTCTTTTTTTGATGACCTGCTTGAAGTAATCTTCTCCCTTGAGTCAACAATCCAAAATAACGCCCAAAAATTTTACGTTAAGGACTCTCTCCACTAAATGATTGTTGATAAAGATCTTAAAAGTAGAGTCTTCTTTAATAGAATGCTTTCTATTAAATATATAATAATAAGATCCATTTGATTGAATTTGGTTGGAGCTAACTCCAGATCTTTGTTCGAAAGATAACGAAAGATACAAATAAATCACATTAAGTGAAAATTGGAGGTTAACAACAGCTTCTCCGATTTGTCTCGAGAAAGAGACAGTAATGTCGTATATTGCAAAAGATTAATTCTAGAGTGTTGAAGATCCATCTCGCGAACTAATGTTAAAAAGTAGCGAGCTGAGCGTCGAGGCGTGAGAACTTCTCTTATGTACAGAGTAAGCTTTGTTGAGATGATCCTCCTCAACAAAATGTACACTTCTATTAGTGATAATGTTTTCTATGAATTTGCAAATTCTTGCGGGAACTCCAATTTTTCGGTTTCTGAGAAGACTGCTTCAGGGAGCACATTGTGCTAGTTATGTCCAGAAAAGCTGCCGCGACGACTTCATTCGCAAGAAAACTTGTATGAATGTTCGTGAGAATAACCAAGCTGTCTACACGATTTGTTAGATCTAAAGTCCACTTATTCTTGTGATAAGATCACCTGCGATTCCAGCCATTGCAACCTTAAGTAGACAATCTTCTCAAAGATTTTGAGGGTAAGATAGATGTAAGATAGGACGGAAACAAGAATTATTGGCCTTTAGAATGAAGATGAGCGAGATTTTGCAGGAAAATATAGTTCCCTCCTCTAAAAAGCGATTGAATAAGTTCAGTAAAAATTCTTTGTATTTAGCTAATAAAGCAGAAAGCATAGTATAGCTGATTTGATCTAGATCCGGAGAGGAATTTTTTCTAGATTGTGATAAAACAAGATTAACTCATTGGTGGAAAAGGGGAAATCCAAGTCTTTGAAAACTGTTCTCTGATAATAAATATCTTCTGCAATCATCGATGATAAGCTTTTGCAATATTCATAGGGCAGAAAGAAACAGATTTTACCTTTGACCTTTTCTAGAAGATTGTTTTACCTGTCATCATCTGAAATCACAGAAGGTTTTGATAGATTACGTCTTTTGAAGGCTTCAATTAAACGCCATGTGTCACTAGGAGACTATTGCCTCTTTTTAATCTTATATAAAGTCCTAGTGCATGACGCTCTTGCTTTCTTGAATGAAAGGAAATTCTCGATAGATGGGCAATGCTGATAGGCTTTTGCGACATTTCTGCGATTTAAAATGGCCCTGAACATTCGTTCATCAAGGAAGACTCTTCCTATCATTGGGAGCCGAGACCTGGGAAGTCATTGCTTTTCCGGAAAGAGCGATCTCGTAAGGCTTCATAAATGAGGCTACAATTCTACAAAATATACGCCTCAGTAGAGTCCTTGCTGAAAAATTCATCGGAGGTAAATAGTGATGTAATTTGTTAGCTTTATCTGTATCAAGGAATAATTTATATAGAAAGACATGACATAGACAAGAGAAACCGCCAATAACTATGATTTGATAGGGAAGTGATCACTGCCAAAAGTATCCGATTCAATATGATTTCGCATAGTGGCGCCAAATCGGCAGAAGTAAATGATCAATTACAGATTTATTTCTCCTCGGAGGAGTGAGGAGCGTAGGATTATCATTCATAATCATAATGCAGGCTCCATTTACATCTACCATGCTTAGAAGCGCCCTGCCGGAAACGATCGGATTTGGAGCTTCCCCAAGAGGTGTAATGCGCGTTAAAAACACCTGTTATGTGCGTTTTTGTATGTATTAAGAGTTTGTGAAAATTTCGAACCATTCTTGAGGCATGGATGACGGTAAATGTTAATAACAGTTAGTTCCTCATCATTGAGATTGATTGTTATATCTTGTACTTCTACCGAAGGATGATGTAGATCCAAATGTCTGAAAAGTCCAAATGTCTGAATATGTTATTCCTTAACAGAATACAAATTCCTCTGTGGCCAGAGCTCTCTTGAATCTTTTCTAATAACTTTAAAAGGCGAAAGTCGAAAAGGCGTGGTTAGATAAAGCAGAGTATCTTGCAAGTAGAAAACGTCAAATTGTCGGTTGACATGTTGTAATTGAGGAAGTTTGCCACAAATGTCGCAGTAATCCACTGTAGGATTCTAATAGGTTGTGAATGTTTATTGCGAGTGAAGGTGATTACTATACATTGCTAATAGGTCAGCATTATTAAGAGAGGAAGAATATAAATTACTTACAGAGTCAGTATTAGTTCGGATACCAACAATGGAAGAATGGAGAAATTTTTTGAAATAGAGAAATGATAGGGGATATCATGCCAATGACAGCACGAATGTTAACTAGGGATTCACAATTCTCAAGGAAGCTTATAATCTTCTGAATGATCATACTTACTATTTAATGTCAATTTCTCTGTGAGTGGTGGACATGATGGCCTTTTATCGCTTATTTGAGTAAGTAATAATGCTTCGCGTAATTAGTGTCATTACGGCCATTAGATGCAAGCAGGAGGATTTAGGTGATCCTGAGAATATCTTGATTTATTTGTACGTTGAGTGGTCTAAAGATAATGCAGGAAGAATTTTATATTTCTTTGCAACCTTACCTCCTCTATTTTACGAATGGATGGCTTCCCTGAGGGGAAGCCTGAAACAGTCGGTTGACCATGTCTCAGAGACGGCAAGATGCCTTCTTGGCATAACTTATGGGAGAGAAAGGATCCTTTAAGTCGTCATGGTCAAGATGTTGGAAATGATTGTATGAAACTAGTGGTGCCAGAAGGGCACCACTAGAAGGGAGGCTAGATGTAACATAGGGAGAGCTATAGGATTTTAGCAGAAAAAGTATTTCGGAGGTAAGAAAAGTTTTTAAAATCAAGAAGCATATTGTGAGAAGATGGAGGGGGGAAACTATTGGAAGCAACTATTTTTCTAGCTTCCACAAGAGGAATATTGTCCTGCTCGACCAGGCCGAGAATAGTCTTCTGGTAAATAATAATAGGGTACGAGGTTGCGAGATGATTTCCTTGCAATGATACACTTGGCATGCGCCTGATTAGTTGAGCAAGAGTGATCTTTTTCTCTAGTGAGCCCACAGAAGAAGCATCTTGGTTTGGTGATTTTTCGCGACCGATATGACCAATTTCTATAACAGACATAACAAATCCTGGCCTTTGAAATATATGCATCAACTTTATAGAGAGCATTAAATAAAACTACCTTCTTCGGAAGTGATTGTCCTGCGAATTTTATTACAGACTATTCGCGAGGTCACGTAGATTGTTAATGCTGATTATCATGCGTCTGTTTAAGCGTTGTACGTCAAGTACTTTGACAGTTGAGGTTAGATTTTCTCTGAAAGAATCCAACGAGATAGACTGATCAACGTTCTTGATAATTCTGATGCGGAGGTGTTTAAAAGATGAAGGTTTGAAGACTGTTCTTATCAAAAACAGAGTTAGAGATCAAACAATTAGCCACGTCTGCAGACTTGACTTTTATTATAACTTTACCAAGCCTCTTAATGAGAAGATTATTATTCTTAATAGACTCAGAAACGACACGAAAAAGTACAGAAAAATGCATCAGCGTTGACTTATTTGAGTATACATATACGACGAAGGGGAGAATGTCATTCTTAGAATATTTATTAATCGAGATATTCCTTGTTCTAGCAGGCGCCGATGTCGATGCACCTAAGCAGGACACGCTGTTCGAAAAATTTTTCTTGAAGTGAGGTGGATCGACAGCCAAAACTTTCAATCTCATCTCCTCGCTTGTTACCTCAGCACTACGCTTGCGACTAGCTCTTTCATCATTGATATCTATGGGAAGCGACAGGTCGCTTAATGGCTGTGTCGTCGACGATGACGACAGATGTTGGCAGGGAGGAGACGTCACCACTGCCACCATTACTGCCGGTGGCTTCCGCCATCAAATTAGTAAGCATTCGGTTCATATTCTTGTCCGAGGAGGCGTTTGCCAAATGCGCACCAGGAATCGGAAGATGATGAAGAACAAGGAGAAGATAGAGAACGAGAATTCGATTTCAATGAGGGAGAGGAGTTATTACGCGATATAGACCTAACGGCGGCCTCTAATCCCCCCCCCCCCCACCGCTCCGATGCCGAGGGTCGATGACCCCGACATGAGACCGAGAGAACGCGATTCGCGAAGAGACACGATAGAGGAGAGCACAAAAATAAACTCAAACTCACGCCAGCTTAGCAGGCCAAACTAGAGCAAAAAAGCGCTACATAAACGACTTACAAGAGAAAAGCCTCGTAAAATATCGTAGCGAACGAATGTTGCATCCAACCATCATGTGTGCATCCAACGCGCCATCGCGGAACTTCTTTAAATTTCTAGTGTTGATAGTGTTTCTCACATATGTAGTGTAAAATAAAGATTTTTAATATTATATTACATTATCTGAAAGAAAGACGTTGTTTCCTTATTGTACCAATTATTGCGAAGAATATTATCAGGATCTCGGTGGCTTAAGATGCTCGTACGGAAAAGAAATCCGAGTTCAAGTCCCGGCCGAGATGATATTTTTCACAATAAATTTATTAACAATTACAACATATGAACATTTTTTATAATATGATGTTTGATGATACGAGTAGCATCAAAGTATTAAAATTGCTTGTCAATTTAATTCGAGATTACTAGAATGATTTAAATTGCGTTTATAGTTCGGAAAAACAATTTAACGCGCAAAAAGACTACAGTATGGTATATATGCAAGTACATATATAATGTATATTAGTAATTCAAGATTGAATTATTTAAAGTAATAAAGATCCTTCAACCGTAATAGGCATTTTAAATTTCTAATGGACATATTATTCATGTTCAGCTAACAAACTTTTTGTTGAGAATGTTTATTTCTAACTATATTTTAGACTGTTAGTTTAAGACGTTTTAGTTGAACATATATATTGGTGAGTTTACATTAATATAAAACATACGTAAAAAATGACGGACAATATAACATAAATATGAAATTACGAAATTTTCATTTCCTATTTTAAAAATTTATAATTTAAAGCTAATTGAAGGCATATTGTTAACATTTGTAATAACTTAATATACACTTAATCTGAAATTTAATATAAATTGAGAGAATTCAATATTTGAAAAAATCTTAGAAAATATTTATTATCAAATCTACGAAGAGTCTACAAAAATAGAAGAGTAAAAAAAATAGATTATCGTCTTTATATTAAATTTCTTTATGTTAAAATTATATTAAAATTCAGTATTTGTTTGTTGAAAATTTGTTTAAACAAATTTTCATTACATATTTCATTACATTAAAAATCGATACCTTTTAAATAAAAAATAATTTTAATATATT
>NW_012130101.1:2771081-2783586 GCF_000143395.1 Atta cephalotes | reverse complement strand
CAACGTTTCCAAGTATGTCTTGACCACTTTCGCAACATGGGGTCGAGCATTGTTATGCTGCAAAATCACTTTATCGTGTCTCTCGTTGTATTGCGGCCGTTTGTCTTTCAATGCTCGGCTCAAACGCATCAATTGCGTTCGATACCGATCGCCTGTGATTGTTTCAGTCGGTTTTAACAGTTCATAATACACTACGCCGAGCTGGTCCCACCAAATACAGCGTATGACCTTGGACGTCAAATCACCGTTCTTGAAGCGTTGAAACCATTCACGACACTTCTTTCACTAATAGCGGTCTCACCATAAGTATTTGAGAGCATTCAATAAGCCTCAGCCGCAGATTTCTTCATATTGAAGCAAAAAATTAAAACCTCCCGCAAATGACGAGAATTTGGCTCGTAAACTGACATTTTCAATCGAGAATAACTTTATGATGCAGACACAAATCGACTAATGTTTCTATGGGGTTATGTTGACAGATGCACAAGTTTATTGTATGACGTCTATGATCTATTTATTTCAACCACCACCTACTGCTAAAGCCATCTATAGGAAAACGGCGGAAGCAAAGTTGTACACCTAATATCTTTATTATTAACAAAAAAAATATTTCTTATTATTGTTTTTTCCTATTCACAATAAAAATAAAGGAATACTTTTTTTTTAATGTCGAAAATGATTCTGATTCAAACATTTCATATTTAAATATATTGACTAAATTCTTGTGTTAGTTGCTTTAAGAACTGTACTATAAATACAACTGTTCCATTCATTAAGTACATGATTTTAATTTATAAATCTTCTATAAATTTTGATGTCTTAAATTTCAGATTTAATTTTATTCCAATAGTCTCCAGAAAATCGAAGTATCATTATGAGATAATTCATATAGACTTTGAAAATTATAATTTTTTCGACTATTTTAGAAAAAAATAGACGATACAAACGATCTGATACATCCGTGTACAAAATAAACATATGAAGAAATAAAAATTTCAAAAACAAATGACTACAAAAATTAAAAAATTAATAAAACAATTTATACGGAAAGAATTTCGAAAAAAGTTGACTCCCTAGATATGACAGAAAAGCCAAAAGAATCTTTTTTACTCTCTATTTACAAAATGTATTCTTTTTCTATCCCATTTCTAAAAAAGTATTCCTAAAGGTCCCAAAGAATTCACTTTTATGTCATCAATTGTGTCCTTTCGTGTTCAAAAAGTATCCTTTTTTAGTCTAAATGAATTTGCAACAAAATTGAAACAACTTTTAATTAGTATTCTAATGGAGTTCTAAAGCTATTTATTTCATGCTTTTTCTGGAATCGAAAAGTTAGATAGGTTGGACTTGTTGGAATGTTCCGAAATATGAAATAAAAATTAATTAAAATAGGTGCTTGAATTAATTCTCGCTGTTCGAGAAAGGACAGTATTTGTACTATTTTAACATGGTTGAAAGTGAATTGATATATGAAAATATTGTCAATAGGCTTTAATAATCAGTATGTAATATTTGATCGGATGCAAAAAGCATATTTTTTATCGCATTAAAAATGTCGGATTTTGTACCAAAAAAAGAGCATTTGCGGGAAGCATTATTTTTCCGTTCTAATCTCAAGAAATCTGTTGCTGAAGTCATCATTTGCTAGTGGAGGCTTATGGAGAGCATGCTCTATCTGAAACAATAAACAGAGATTGGTT
This sequence comes from Atta cephalotes, assembly GCF_000143395.1. Lineage (NCBI taxonomy): Eukaryota > Metazoa > Arthropoda > Insecta > Hymenoptera > Formicidae > Atta > Atta cephalotes. The sequence continues at coordinate 2,781,886 of NW_012130101.1, read as the reverse complement.
TAGATCGAAGACAATAATTTTTAACATGGCAAAGAGCGCCCTGGTCAGCCGAAAAAGTTTGAAGATGGAGAAATGAAGACATTACTTCGAGAATATTCATGTTAGATGCTCAAAGAATTATTCGGAAACATTAAATGAATCAACCATTAGCAAACATTTAAAAGCAATAGGAATGAGCCAGAAGCTTAGAAAACTGGATTCCACATGAATTGCGAAAAAGAGACATTGCGAAACGTTTAGCCATTTGTGAATTGCTCCTTCAAAGACAAAAACGAAAGTCGTTTTTGCATCGAATTGTGACTGCGATGAAAAATAAATTCGTTACGACAATCCTAAGCGCAAGAAATCATGGATTCCTGGAGAACCATCAACATCAACGTCAAAACAGAATATTTATGGAAAGAAGGAATTTATGGAAATGCTGTGCATTTGGTGGGATTAAGTCGGTGTAGTGTATTGTCCTGGTGAAAATTTTTTCAAAATGTTTCATATAATTTTTAGAATTTCTATATAGTTTTTCAGAATTTCTCTATAATTTTATAACTTTCTCACATTTTTTATATGAATTGGAACATTTCTCAGAAAATCTACATCTTTTCTCAGAATTTTTCATATGTGTTACTAATGAAATATCGTAAGATTTTTAAGATTTTTTTGTAAGTATAATTTCTGATGAAATGTTATAATATTTAATAAATTTTAAAATACTTTTTAAAAATTATGAGATGAGAAATTTCTGAATATTTCACTTGTATGTACCATATGTGAAAAATTCTGAGAGAAGAGAGAGCTGTAAACTTTCCAAATATCTCTGAATATTTCTGAAAAATGTTCCAATTTATATAAAAATTATGAGAAAAATGTTCACCAGGGATGAGCTGCTGCAACTGAGTCAAACCATCAATACTAAACGCTACGATGTCAATTACTCAGATCCGGATTCGACTCCCGGCTAAGGTAATATTTTTCGCAATAAAAATTAATTATTTACAGATTTTAATATGTCATGTTCAACATTATTAAGATCGAAGTTGCGAATAAGTTGCGCATAAAAAATTTGTTAAATTGCTAATCAATTTAACTCGTGATATTACTGCGGAGTTTATTGAGTTAGTATTTCAAGAATTACATACGTAGTATATAAATTCACACAAGAATCATATAAGTATTTAAGATCCACTAAACCGTTTTAGACTTTGATTTTTATAGTTTATGTTAACACATATATGGTCCTATAATATATTATATTATTTATTTACGTCGCCTAAAGAGACGTTCTTCATATATCAATTATTGCGAAGAATATTATTAAGGCCTCGATAGTCCAAATACTTAGGACGCTCGCATAGAATGTAAGAGATCCGAGTTCGAATCCTGACCGAGGTAATATTTTTCGCAATAAGAATTAATTATTTATGGATTTTAATATGTCATTATTATGATCATTTCGAAGATGCGAATAAGCATCAAAAATTTGTTAAATTGCTAGTCAATTTAACTCGTGATATTACTGCGATAATTTATTGAATTAGCGTTTCAAGACCGAAAAATCATTTCGGCGTGCGTTTCTAAGAATTACATACGTATTATAGTATATAAATTCATACAAGAATCATACAAGCATTTAAGATCTAGCTAGACCGTTTTAGGCTTTGATTTCTATAATTTGTGTTGTCAATTACTCAATTTGAATCGAACATTCAAATAAAAACGCAATATGCCAAAAGACATGACAAAGTTATTCTTCTTCAACGCTTATAGATCACATGTTGCAGAATCAGGAAATCTTGGAGATACTTGGATTATCTTATCCCATTCGCCCTACTTACCAGATGTTGCTCCTTCAGATTATCATTTATTTCGGTCGATGCAGCATGGTCTTTCTGAGCAGTACTTTAATTATTTCGAAGATGTAAAAAATGGCTTAACTGGATCGCCCCGAAAGAACCTGAATTTTTTTACGACGGAATCCATTTGTTATCCGAAAAGTGGGAAAAAGTGTAGCTTTGTAGACAATATTGTGAAAATATTGTTAAAATATTAGATACCTTTTTGATGAAATAAACATGATTTTTTGTAATAAAAAACAGCGAGAATTAATTTAAGCACCTAATATATTTTGCGACAAAAACGTTTTTTAACAAAGAAAATATTTTAAAATATAAATCATTTGTTAAAAGCATATATATTATATGTTTCTTTGTATTGTCATATTTTTTGCCGCAGTACATATTTTTATTAATTTATATTTCTGAGAGTCGATTGTTCCATCTATTATTCCAATGAAGCATCTAAGTCTAATTCTAAGAACTCGACATTATTTGTTCGTATAAACTATATGTTTGTGAATTATTATTTCGTAAATACAGGTTGCAAAACTTTCGTATCAAGCAAATGTTGTTGACTTGATAACTTGAGATGCCATGTTACACTAAGAAATATATCAATAAAAATATATCAATTTTGAAATTTTTGATCTTTCTCGGCAAACTTTACCTCACAAATACATATTAATGCGTAAATTACTTTAATCCTGGAAAAGGATTTTTGAATTTGTAAAAGAGAAAAAAGTTTTTGTTATATAAAAATTACATGATTTAGTAATACAGACGGCTTTAGGATCCCTTTAAACTTCATTTTTTATACAAATTAAATTTTACATTTACTTTTATATTTAAATACATATGATTATGTGTAGATGCTGATATGATTATGTAAGATGCATATATATATATATATATATATATATATATATATATATATATATATTATATATATATATTTTGTATGTATATTTTTATATGTATACAAAATGCAAAAACTAATTTCTATTACCTACTCGCAGCAATCATTCAAGCATGTTCCAATGGCGGCAGATCATAATTTGCAGCGGGAACAATTTTATACAAGTATATTGTGATCGAGCCAAAAATGAATTTTTTTTCGAACCCATTACGAATAGAAAAAGAATTTCTTTAAGTTAACTTCGATTTAACTTTGTAAGGAATATTTTTTTAATCGTCGAAAAGGAATTCTTTTTTTCATTTTGAACAAATTACGCAAATTCATAAAGAAGTTAAGAAAATGAATTTTTTCGAGTTCAAATGGATTAGTTATGCTATCTGGGAGTCTGAAAATTAACTTTATTGATTCAATTGTAAATGGACATTAGATCGATATGCAATATGTCTTTTTTAAATATTTAGATAAAACCATTTCAGTTCAGATTGTAATTGCCAACTTTAGTCATCAGTCAATCTCAATTTTAATGGGACGCTTTAGAAAAGTGTATAATTAATATATATGTATATTATACTACAGGAATTTGTTATGCCCAACACTAGCAATTTTGAAAAATATACAATAATCTAATTAACACTTCTTCACTTATCTTCTTACGTTTATTACACATCGTTAGATATATAAAACCTGTCACAACAATTAACATCAGCACGCATTAGCGAGAAATCTTCACAGCTCAAAAGATTGTTTTGCCATTATGGTATTGATGATATTGGTTGTCCTTTTTTTAAACATGTCATAAAAATCGTCAGACCGCATTCAGATTCGTAATTTCCATAAAATTAGGATAAATTATTAATGCCATAATGATGATATTAATATTGGTTGTAAGATTAGAAAACAAAAAGGAAAGAATTAATACAAAGTAAAGATTAAAAACTTATTGTTTTTACCTTAGAACATTCGAGAATCGATGGACTAAACAGGAAGACAGCCTACATGTCAACACATTGCTCGATACAAATGTAATGACATGAGAGAAATGGGAAAAACATGACAACATTTCGCAACAAATACGTTGAACCAATCAGAACGAGAAATAATGTCACTTATTGGCTAATAAATCTATAAAAGATAAATATGCTTCTGAAAGAAATTCTGTATTATTTTGCTTGTTTAATCCGTTTTATTTGTTTAATTATATGGATCATCTCAGAAATTAGCCTTTTATTACACTTATATTAAATTAACTTTTCGTTATCCAATATCTAAACTCCTTTCCAGTCAAAATTATTATTATTATTCATCCTGTGTATAGAAATCCCTGACGGTGAGCCGCATTTCTTTCTTATGTCAGAACTGTACTCATCGATACATGTTTTTAGCTGTCTTTTAATTTGGCCCACGTATGCAGCGTCACAATCCTGATATAAGATCTTATACACCATACCACTATGAGCTATAACTTCTACTGAGGTCTTTTCCAGTTTTGAAAAAATTTTTTAATGTGTTTAGAATTGAAAAACCGTTTGGAATTGAAAAAATTTTAATATTTTATATTTTTTTGTAATAAATGACAAATTCTCTGAAATGTTCTTTATAAAATAAAGCGTTTTTCTTTGATATATTCTTTAAAATATTTCCATTGTTCGATTTGATTTTACTCGTTTCTTTTTATTAGAAAAAGATATTTCTAATTATCAAGCCTATTCTTATTCGAGAAAATGGAAGTTGAAAGTAGATAACAATTCTCAATCAAAAGACTAATTGCCTCCATAAGATTTTTCTTGTGGAAGGATGGATCTGAAAGGAAGATTTATTCACCATGCCATAAATAATTCCTCTTTTATGTGATACAGAATAGTGAGAGCAAAAATTCAAATATCTGTCGAAAAACATAGATTTTTTTTATATACAATAAATCAAAAGACAATTTGTTATCAATTAAAATGATAGTAACATCAAGGAAATTTAAACTTATTACTCTCATCTACCTCCATTATGAATCGTATCTTCCGTGTAACGAATTAAAAACTCTTACAGTCAACGGCTAGGTCAGTAGACACTTTTTATAAAAAGTGACACCACATCCAAAGATACATTTAAAATCAGGATTCAAACAGAAACCAGTTTGCTCTACTAACTAGAAACTGTTCGCGACATAGCTAGCTGTTTTTGAAATGCTCTTTTTTATCACATTGTGTAGAAAAAACGTCAAATAATACATGGACTATTGATGGAGACTATTATGCGTAATGGATATCCATTTTATGGATTTTCATCAGTCTATAGGCTCTTGGTTCAGGTTGTGGTGGAACTAAACCCTAGTATTGGATTAGACTTATTAACTTTCAAATTTGATGGTATCTTTTACAAACAGATTTATAGTACGTCTATGGGCTCTCCACTATCTCCAATTATTGCGAACTTTGCGTTGCAAAATTTGGAATTGAGAGTACTGAATCCAATTCCAATAAAACTATCATTTTATCTGTGATATTGATGACATTTTCTTGGTCACGCCTGCAGACTCGCTTGATGATATTTTAAGAGTTTTTAATTCGTTATAGAGAAGATTACGGTTCACATGAAGGTAGGTGAGAGCAATAATTTAAATTTGATGTTACTGCTATTTTAATTGATAATAAACTGTCTTTTGATTTATATAAAAAAAATTAATATTTGAATTTTTGCTCTCACCATCCCCCCCTCCCCCCGTATCACATAAAAGAGGAGTTATTTGGCATGAATAAATCTTTCTTTCAGATCTATCCTTCTACAAGAAAAATCTTATGGAGGCAATTAGTCTTTTGATTGAGAATTGTTATCCATTAACTTTCATTTTCTCGATAATTAGGAATAGGCTTAAATATCTGTTTTCTAATAAAAAGAAATGAATAAAAAACAAATCGAACAATCGAAATATTATACAAAGAAAAACAATTTCTTTTATAAAGAATATTTCAGAGAATTTGTCATTTATTACAAAAAAATATAAAATATTAAAACCAGTTTTTCGATTCCAAACACATTAAAAATTTTTTTCAAAACTGGGAAAGACCTCAGTAGAAATTATGGCTCATAGCGATATAGTATAAGCTCTCATTAGGATTGTGACGCTACATATATGGGCCAAAACTAAAAGAAAGCTAAAAACATGTGTCAATGAGCACAGTTCTGACATAAGAAAGAAATGCGGCTCACCGTCAATAATTTTTATACACAGGATGAATAATAATCATGATTTTGACTGGAAAGGAATTCAGATATTGGATAACAAAAAACTAATTTAATATAAGTTAATTTAATATAATAAAAGGCTAATTTCTGATGATGATCCATACAATTAAACAAATAAAATGGATTAAACAAGCAAAATGATACAGAATTTCTTTCAGAAGCATATTTGCCTTTTATAGATTTATTAGTCAATAAGTGACATTATTGGTTTCTCGTTCTGATTAATTCAACTCCTCCTTCTACGTATTTGTTGCGAAGCGTTGTCATGTTTTTCCCGTTCCTCTCATGTCATTACGTTTGTTGTATCGAGCAATCTATTGACATGTAAGCTGTCTTCCTGTTCAGTCCGTCGAGTCTTGAATGTTCTAAGGTAAAAACAATAATTTTTAATCTTTACATTATGTTAATTCCTTCTTTTTGTTTTCTAATTTTAATAATTTTACAGTCAATACCACCATTGCGGCATAATAATTTATCCTGATTTTATGGAAATTACGATTCCGAATTCTGATTTTAATTTGCGATGTTTAAAAAAAAGAACAATCAATACCATAATGGCAGAATAATAGTCTTTTAATCTGTGAAAATTTCTCGCTGAAGTGTGCTAATGTTAATTGTTGCGACAGGTTTTATATAATATCTAACGATGTATAATAGAAGAAGATAAAAATAGTATTGACGTAAGTTATATATCCACTGAAAATGATCCGAAACGTATGGAAGAATTTGTGTTTGTAACAATATATTTTATTGCACCATGTAATGTGCTTGGATCATTTAGCCCTTATATTCAATTTTATTGAATTTATAATTTAATTTAAATTTAAATAAATTTTATTAATTTCATTAATTTTAAATTATAATATTGATAGTTATTTAATATCAAAAATTAAAAATTAACATTTAATGAATTTCTTTGACATGTATTGTAAGAAAGATTCACCAAATAATTAATGAATTAATTAATACCAATTACGTTTATAGGTTTCTTGCAAAAAAAGATAGTTGTTATAAAACTTATATCAATATTGTTTACATTTACAAGATCTAATACTTTGAATCTTCAATCGACAATATAATGAGAATGGGAATGAAATTTGTTTTTTTCATACTTATGTTTACTGTAATGTTAGTGCAAGCAAGACTAAATTTCTGGAAAGATTTAATTTCCCTCAAAAAGCAATAATCAATTATCTATTTCCTAAGGATCCCGGTATAGTAAGAGTAAGAAAGCCAGAAGAAATTAAAACTGCAGTGAACAATGTAACTACAATGGATTTTGTAAGCATGATTCTCTTTTAATATCTTATTTTATTATAAAGGCACATTTGAAAAAATAAGAAATTTAAATTAAATAAGAAAGTTATATTAATGTATATCGAAAAATTAATTTTTATGGCAGATAAAAACAACTTTTGTTTTGACAGCGCAGATCAACTATATAAAATTTTGAATAGAATTTTCTTTTACAAATAAAACAATAATTTATTATTTTGCCTGATGAAAAAATTTTGCTGATATTATTCCACACTTTGGAACATTTTAACAAAATTGCTGAAAATTTGTTGAAATTTCACTGAAAGTTAATTTTTCAGTTAACATACTAAAAAATCGAAACTGAAACTGAATCGAAATTATTTTGAAATTTCTTTGAAATTTTTGTTAAAATTTTTCTGAAATTTTCCTAAAAATGAATTTTTTAGTTAAAAATCGCTAAAATTAGACTGAAATTTTTCTGAAATGCTAAAATGTTGAAAAGTGTTGCAAACGTGGATTAATTTCAATGAATTTTTTCCATCAGGATTGTGTAAAAAAGTATATTAAATAAAAATATATAAAATATTATAACATAATAATGAAATTATTAAAAAACGAATTTTTTTTAATACTTTGTATGTTTACTACAAAGATTGGTTTAGTAGAGAGATATGGTTACTCTGCTGAGGAGCATTACGTCACAACAGAAGATGGTTATATTTTGACGATTCATAGAATATCAGCAAGTCCTTTGTATAAAGGTCGACAGAAAAGAGGGGTTATATTCTTTCAAAATGGTATCCTCGCTTCATCTGATTTCTGGGTGTTAACTGGTCCTGACAAAGACCTTGGTGAGTGACCCTCAATACATAATGCATTTAATACAATTTTGATTAATATATTGAAAGTGTTCCTAGCAATCAAGAAGAGCATTTTGGACAAAGAGGAAATATACGTTGAACTAGTTTTGAATTGAATAAGAAAACTAGTTCAAAACTAATTCAATGTATATTTTCTTTTTCCCAAACTGCTTTTTTTGATTAGGAAATACTCAACTTTCAATGAATATTAGTAAAAATCGCATTAAATGCTTCTTAAAAATTAAAACACAAAAGTTGATGATATCTACTGCAACAACTGTTCTCAAAAAAGAAGCAGTTTAAAATTCCGAAAATTTAAAATATACCGATAAAATTTTTGATATTTTAACTTCCCCTCAAAGGGGAAAATAGTGCCATACTGTGTATATCATAATTCACAACACGGAGCTATCAACAAACATTATTTCATGGCACTATTTTCGAAAAACGAGGAAAAAAAATGCAAATGTAGCGTGCGGAATTCGCATGTAGAATATGAAATCCGTGTATAGAATGCTGATATGACATTCAGCGAATTCCGCATTCCGCATTCTATATCTGCCTAAGTCAAAATTTTGACTCTTGGTTAAACTTTAATTCTATTATATAATAGGAGCTAAAATATCAAGATAAGATCAATTACAATATAATGACATAGTTCATTGCTACTTTGATTATAATGGTGTCGCAAATTTTTCTTTTTATTGCTTTTAGTGTTAAAATAAATTGATTTACAATAGGAGTTAAGATAGCAAAATAGGTTTAATCATAACCTCTATTAAAACTTCGTCTGCTACTTGGAATACACTACTATTTATAAATTCGGAAACGCCTGCGATTTTCTCACATTTCACGGAAATTTAAGTATATCGGTAAAGAAAAATCGTAGCGAAGATTTTAAAGATGCATTTTAAGAGGAAAAATAAAGCTTTAAACTGGAATTTGGATTTTGATTCTATGATATTTTCGAAATTACATAAAATTGAAATTTTAAAAAAATATTTTTTTTTAATATTTTTGTTGATCTTTGAAGCGCTCAATGTGGATGAAATCAAACAAAATTTAATAAACAATATATTTAATAAACAATATATTTCAAGTAGATTACCTAAGCTTTAAAATGCTTTCAGAAAAAAATTGCTGCAAAGATTTTTCACAAATTGACTTTTTTATTGTGTATAATTTTATTATTTGAAATCTTACTTTTTCTAAAATTTAAAGTTGTATATTCTTCCTCTTTAAAACGCATTTTTAAAAACTTTTCTATGATTTTTTTTCACCGAGATATTTAAGATTTTTGTGAAATATAAAAAAATTGTAATTGTTCCCGAATATATAAACGATATAGTATAACGGGTTCTAGCCCAACTGTAGGCGACTGATGCAGTAACATTGCCTGAGCTTTTTCTAAGTTTCGTCCCCTCTATCACATTTCTTCAGGAATACACATGGAATAGTTCAAACATGAGCGAGAGATCAAAAATGCAAGTACCGATACGACAGCTGTGTTAGTGTAATAAAAGATTTTTTTAAAGACATTCGACAAATTAATATGATATGTTTCGCGATGACATCATGAATATAATTTTGATACATTGCGCCGTTGCCAAGTAGTATGCACAATGATATAAAATTTAAAGATCGAGATACATTGTGACGTCAAATACTGCGCATAATGATACATGTCCCACTCGCTGTAGTCTTAAACTCATTGTCATAGTATTCGTGCTCTCTCTCTCCTACTCATTGTGGTTCTATATTTATCATAATATTCACTCTCTCTTCTTCCCATTATATTCTCTCCTGTGTTCTCTTTTCTCCTTGCTCACAATTTTAAATAAATATGGTATTTGTTTTAGGATTTTTTAATGATATGACTTAGTAATGATTTTAATTTAGCAACTAATTAATATAATATAATAATATTTTTAGTAATGTAATATAAATAGCTGAGCTTAATTATCAAATCATTATAAATTATTATTTGAATAGGTATTGAAGACTTATTGTACTTATGTCGTACTATTGAACAGCTATCATATTATTAATTAATTCTAAATAATAGAGAAAGAAGATTCTTTTTCACTCGTGGCAAAAAGAAACAGGAATGTACAGGTTTCAAAGTTACGTAACAAGTAGATGATGTCATAGAAGGAAGTGAAAAAAATATTTTAGGATTTGTGGAGGAAACCTAGAAAGAAATAGAGATTAGAATTATAATTTCTTATTGTACAATTTTTATTTTTATAACTTGATTAACTTATTCGAGAAAAAAATTGCGCGCCTTCTTATCATATATTTCTAAACCGCTGAATAGAAGCAGAGAAAAAGGAGACTGAAAGTTTTTTAAAATAATTCAGTAATATATTTAAGTATCATATACATTTTTTTATAAAACATTTATTTATTTCTTACTTTAAATGTAACGCAATGTATACAATTTCATCTGAAGCGCACATTACTAATTCACACTCCATGATTGAAGTTTCATAAATCTTCACGCAATCTTTTAATGCATCACATTTATTGCTAATACAATTTTGGCGTATAGTCACACACAAATTATTGATATATATTCTCTCGCACGCAATTTTATTAAAAAGATATGGTATATTTATTTTATGGGCTTTTATGATTTTACAATAGGATGATACAAGTACAATTTTAATAATATTTTAATAGTATAAATCGATCTCTCTCTCTCTC
>NW_012130101.1:2764032-2771061 GCF_000143395.1 Atta cephalotes | reverse complement strand
CTCTCTCTCTCTCTCTCTCTCTCTCTCTCTCTCTCTCTCTCTCTCTCTCTCTCTCTCTCTCTCTTTCCAAACCGAACGCGCTTTCTTATTAAGTAATTTAATATCATGAAGATATATGAAGAAAGAATGATGAAGAGATTAGGGAAAAGATAAATTTTCAAAGAAATATATTTTTTAATATAGATTTATTTATCTAATATTTAATGCAGCATGTACAATATAATTTAAATCATAGACTACTAGCACACATTCTATAATAGCATTTTTATCATAAATTTTGTGCAAAGTATTCGCAGCATCGCGTTTATTAGTAATACAACTTTGTTTTAAAAATAATACAAAATATTTGAATTTTTTATTAATACCATGCGTATATTGACTTAGTTTATAGCATGCATGTTTGACACATTGCTCGAGCTCAAATAAAAAGAGTGCGGTTGTTAGTTTCATGTACATGTATCATACAAGGACAATGTTATTTTTTCCGTACCACATAATTTAATAAATTCTACATTCAAATCTTGAATCGGTGGTGATGATGATGGGACAGTTGACTGCATTAATCGTTCAATATAATGCACTATCAATGACGCCACGTAGTATGAGGCATTATGCGATTGCCTTGATTGTCGCTGATCGCAATTTACATGAGATGTCTCACGACGATCCTGATGTCCAAGAATTTATATGCTGTCAATATCAATGCATTCCATTTTTTCCAGATATGAGGTATGTAATGAGATTTTGAAGATGTATGGGAAAATGTATGAGAAGATGCGATATAAAAAATAGAAAACATGTACCATAAATAGATTTTAGAAAAATACATAACGTATAAAATGTATAATCAAAATTTTATAAAAATTGAATAAATTTACTCGCATGCCTCATTCTGTTGAATTGGAACGTAAGAGTTCATAGCGTGAAACGTTTTCAAGGGTGTATACTCTAATAAAAGCAATCTACTCTATGTAGTAGGAGCGGTTCACAGAGCGACTGATGTAATAAGACTTATGTATCATAAGTCTTTTTTTTAAATAGTGATTCTCACCACAAATTTTCAAAAACTTCGCATTCCACTGAATCTTCAGCATATGTAGTGAGTCAACTGACTGAATCAGTAATGTCGCCAAGTCTCACTAATTAGCGCTAATTAGCGCTCTTCATTTCACGTTATTCAGCAACATATCCAAATTATCATTGAAAATTATTATTTTCACATCAAGAGTTATTTCAATTTCGCTTCTGTGTGCGATTTTACTTTAATATAGATATCATAATTACATTTTATGATATTGAAGTAATATATGCTCCACAAAGTCTATGTGCATTGAGAAAAAAAATGGTTGGAATAACCATAATATAATTATAATTTATATTATATAGTCACTTTTTGAGACAACCATAAATTTATAATTGTTTTGATCATATAAATTATAGTAATCTAAATTTAATTATGATCATAAAACATTAAATTATGATCATAACGACCATAATATCTATTCAATCACATTGTATAGTTATCTTATACATAAATTGTATTTGCATATAGTAAATTATACTATAAAATGTTGTAACAACAAACACAATTAAAAATATAATTAAAAGTAAAAAGTAGAAAGTACAAGTAGAATCTATTACTACCAAGATTTGGAAATTGGTAGCAAAATTAGATGATTATTACGAAATCATATGACAAATAAAATTGTGACAAACCAAATTGTTAATTCTTTTAAACGAAATAATTTGGAAATTGTGACCAAACAATCCCTTTTATGTAATAAAATGTATATAATTATATCTTAACGAAAAAATAATTTTTATTATTATTACTTTTTATTTTTCCATTTCAATTCATTATTTATTGTTTTGCATATTTATCTTATTAATTGCAATTAATTAATAAAAAACGCATCGCATTGTCGGTAAGATTTGAACCTACGATCACTAGAACGGTAGCCTAATACGCTGTGCTAATCGTACACTGAGCTAATCGTACGCTTGTGATCGAGACATTGCCAACATTACTTATATTTCCTACCGTAACCATTCTTAATTTCATGCCTTTGCTGCTAGTTTAATATTATTAATATTTGAGGAGATTACATGGAAACGAAATACGCTATTAATACGGTATTTATTCACATAGTTAACATAGTTATTAGGAAATGATAATGACAAAGTGATTGTTTCCAGTCTCGAGAGATCGTCCGACCGTGGTGGGCGTGTTTCGTCTCGCTGCGATCTGAGTGTTGTGTGTTTTATTTTTGAGCATGTGACTTGCTTTGATTGTGATATAATTCTTATTCCTGGTATTTTTTTTTTAAGAAAAATGTTAAATTATTATTCATGTAAATATGGTCAAATATACTTTTGCTACATGGAAAAAAATATTTGATTGAATTAATTGGAATTGTGGTGGAAAATGAACGAGCCAGAATTTTATAATAGTTTACTAGATTTCTAGTTTAATTTAGATTAATAGAAGGTTAGATTCTGGTTATTTCAAACAGAATTCTGATAGATTTAACCAGAAATCTAATAAACTTAATTAAATTTCTAGATCGTTCATTTTCCATAATTTCAGTTCGGTTAATTCAATCAAATCTGTTTTTTCCGTGTGTAGTATTGCCAAACATTTAATGCAAATAATTACTTTTACAATTATTTTCTTTTTATAATACGTATAGTAAATTTGACTAATTAAATTTATAGTAGTTAGATTAGAAAGATAGAAATTTATAGTAGTTAGAAGTACAATTAAATGTGCTATTAATATACACACTATTTGAAAATGACTGCAGATTTTTCCATTTTTTTAAATATATTTTTTAGTTATATAGTGTTATAACATGTAAATAGTAAACAAATGATAAAAAAATGGTTATATTCATTATAATAATATAATATTCATTATGATTGCAATTATCACATAAAAATGGTTATTTCATTTATCATTACATATTTTCATATTTTACTATATATTTGAAATTATCACAATTTATTTATAGTACAATTTTTGTATGGGTTGATAGAACTATACATATAAACTTATTGTTACTAACATTATGGCAATAATAACTATAAAAATGATGCTTCTAACCATAATTATTTTACCATGCAATTATAAATACGATATATTCTCTGAGTGTGTGAGCTTCGCTGTATGTTCCATCAGTAACATCATGAATCGTATAATGACATGTAATAAGATTTAAATTTATGCAATTATCAAACTCCGAATCACACATATTGATATGTTTACATATCTGTTATGTCTTATGCTTGGTATTACTGCGAGTAAGCACGTTTTGAAATCCAAGTTCTTTATACTGCGACTGAAATGCATCATCGACGAACACTATTGTTTATTAATTTCACACAGCATAATGAAAACGTATAATTCTTGTATAACGTTTAAAGTATAACATCTACAGATGTTTTTTGCGATGACTGCGATGACTGCTTAGAGCTCTCTTTCGTTCATGAGTTTCCTATTTCATTATTTTTATATATCATTTATTTTTATTTTTTCATTTTTTTATTCATTTATTTTTCCTTTCGGATGTATTCAATGTGGAATTTTATTTATCTTTACAAATATGCGAGTTAATTTTCAGTTAATTCATCAAGTCTACATTAAATTATGCAATGACACATATATAAGAATGCACTTTGACAATATCAAATCTTTTTTTATATCTAAGGGATCAGCGTCAGCGACAATAAAATCTGTCTGTTCCTATTCTCTTTTCAAAAATGAGTTTAAGCAGTGTATTATTCAATGTGAAATTTTATGTATCGTTACAGATATATAGTGTTAGTTTTTCATTGTTAGCCAACTGATCCCTTAGATAAAAATAAATAGGGGAGACCGGAGATAGTAGACTCATTTTTCAAATTTTTACAGACGAAATTAAGAGACTTATCGAAAAAATGAACTCTACACAAGATACTATATACATTTGACTACCTAATAATATTTTAATAATAAAAGAAAACTGATAATTAATATGAACAAAATTGCATTTTTCTAATAAAATTCCATCTGATTAAATTAGCCTCGGGGCCGGGATAAGATGACTAATGGTAAGAGGTAATTTGATTAACATTATTAAAATAAAGGTTAATGTATATTTAATCTATCTACATATCAACAAAGCTTTTATAAAAATGTATTTTAAACATAAACATGTTCATAAAACTTTTATAAAAATGCATTTTAAACACAAACATATTTATAAAATAAAAAAAATATAACTTTTTATCTTGTTATTAGATAAATAACAATTTATCTAAACCGAATCGTTATTCGAATTACAGTTATAACAAACATAATACGATAAGGTACTCTTTATTTAGAATGTGTCTATACATGTTCACAAAATTATCTTCCTTTTAATTTTAATTATCCATCCTTTTAATTATTCTTAATGTTTTCACATGATTATTAATGCTACTTCTATTATACTTAAAAGTAATTTTAAAAAAGAAAGAAAGATATATGAACATATATATATGAACATATATATAGACATATTTCATATACAATTATGTTTATGAATATTTATACATGTTTATATATAAATGATCATAAACGTATAGTATAATTTATTATATTATGTATGTTTATACATATTTATACATATTTATGCATGAAAAATTTTTTATACATGTAATTTAACTATTATAGCATATTTTTATTATTAAAATTCATTAAAACTAAAAATTATTGCATTATGCATTTAAAATAAAAGAGAATACTTTCTAAATTCTTTTAAGTGAAATTTCAAAGAGAGTAAAAATACAGCTTTATATGGAGCAGAGTGAGATCGTCCTGGTAAAAAAATTGATAAAAAATGCAATTGAGAACGATAGGATTTTTTTCCAATTTGTTTTTCTGTAAGTTTATATCATTTTCTATTGTTGATCTCGCGAGAGCATCACGATTGATATAAATCCTAGCATATTTTATCGGATTATAAAATTTGTACAAAATTCCTATAAGATCTGATTCAAATTAGTGAATTTACAAATCATATACATATTCAAAATGATAGGATTTTTCTATTGTTCTCTGTCAATGTCTTTACTAGCGTAGCGAATGACAAGTTTTCTAACTTAATAAACTTTAACGATTAATATTTCAATTCAAAAGGCAGAATAATTTCTTCTTTTTGCTAAATTCGTTTATTTCGAGCAAAAACACGTCGAATGAGTCTAGTTTTATCGAGATTGGACGAGAGACTCAAACTTGTAACATTAACCACTGAAATAAATCTCTTTAGAGGAATAAAATATTACTATTCTTTTTCAAGAAGTAAAACATTTTCACTATTTTTCAAAATTGACTGTATTTTCATTCTTTTATAGTGAGATTTCATTCTAAGAAATTTAAGAGTAAGTATTATCAAAGTCGTCTCTAAATTAGTCATATAGCCCCGTGTTGTAAGTTAGCCACCCTTTTTTTGAAAATTAAAATTTTGACAATTGTTCCCAGTTGTTATGAGTTTTTTTTCTATATTGTTCCAAAGCGATATTATCTTATTCCAAATCGTTTTCCAATAAAATGTAAAAAACGATTTTTGTTGCTAGCCCCCATTTTTTAAAAAATTAAATAATTTCTTCTCGCTATAGATTGTTCTAATTGTTCTAAACATTGTTCCAAAAGGACAATTTCCGTATAATGAATGGAAGTAGCAGAAAACAAAAAAACATTTTCTTATCCAGCACATCTTTTTTTAATAATCGAACAATTCATTATCTCCATAGATTGTTCTAATTATTCCAAACATTGTTCCAAAAGGACAATTCCGTAAATCGAACGGAAATCGAGAAAAATAAAAAAAACATTTTTCAACAAACGAACGCTCCGACCAAGAACAAAGGTAAATTCTTCTTATTCCAACGCAAGATTTTACGTTATTAATTGTTTTAGTCCTGTGAAACATAGTTTTGTGAAACATAGTTTGCATTATGAATCATATATCGATACTAATTCTTCCAAAAATAAAAAAAATCGATTTTTTAGCATCCACCATCAAGAGTAAACGGGTGCTTCCTTTCGCGTTCCAGTTGAGAACTTTTTGTTCTGAGCTGTTCTAAGCCTACGATATACTGTTCTCGAGTATGAATTTTCTATCGCTATCGGTTCTTTCAAAAATTGAAAAAAATTGATTTTTTAACTGCTACCATTTTCTTTTATCTTTTAGTCTAGAACTTTCTGTTCTGAGTTGTCTTAAATCTACGAAACACAATTCTGTGTAATATGAATCTTCTATCGCTACCGGTTTTTTTAAAATTCAAAAAATGCGATTTCTTTTAATACACTGGTAGCTCAACAGAATTATCCGCTGTACAATAAACCTCTCGAATCCGTTATTTTATCACTCACTCTCATTTATCAATACTTTGTAAGTTGAATGAATACAGAATAAAGTATTAATTTAAAAAGTAGAATGCTTTGTACATATTTAAACGGATGGTCTTTGTAACTATAATGTAATTACGCTATTGAAAAACGATAATCTATACGATCTGAGCTGTATCCGAGTACTTGAATAATTCGATTTGCATTATATGTACATAACCGATTCTACACGCCGAAATAAATTTTCAATTTTAAAATGCATTCATAAATAGAACTAATCTAATAACATCAAACATTATGTTTATAAACATTAACATTAAATTGTCGTTTATAATATTATAATAATATTATAATATTATAATAATATTATATAATATTATTGCTACTAGTCATGTTGGAGGGATAAACAATCTTAATCTACATGATTTGTTTCGAAAAATGTAAGCTCAGACTGGACTTGGATATGGATCTATTGAGTTTCGTTCGAGTTTTCCTAATTTGACCACTGGGATTGCGGTAATACTTGTCGCAGTAGCTAGTTTATGTAAGAAATTGTTTGTGCATTGATTGCACGCACGAAAAATAAGCAGTATCTTTAAAATCTTAACATATTAGGTATACAACTTTGCTTCCGCCGTTTTTTTTCCGAAATTCGAGAC
>NW_012130101.1:2758364-2763505 GCF_000143395.1 Atta cephalotes | reverse complement strand
ATGATTGTTTCAGTCGGTTTTAACAGTTCATAATACACTACGCCGAGCTGGTCCCACCAAATACAGAGCATGACCTTGGACGTCAAAATCACCGTTTTTGAAGCGTTGGAACCACTCACGACACGTTCTTTCACTAATAGCGGCTTCACCATAAGTATTTGAGAGCATTCGATGAGCCTCAGCCGCAGATTTCTTCATATTGAAAAAATTAAAACCTCCAAATGACGAGAATTTGGCTCGTAAACTGACATTTTCAATCGAGAATAACTTTATGATGCAGACACAAATCGACTAATGTTTCTGTGGGGTTATGTTGACAGATGCCCAAGTTTATTGTATGACGTCTATGATCTATTTATTTCGACCACCACTTACCGCTAAAGCCATCTATAGGAAAACGGCGGAAAGTTGTACACCTAATATACCTAGCGCAACATAATTTTTATTAATATTAAACATATCTCAACGTGTGCAGACGGTATATAAATTTAATAACGCTGTACATTCAGTCTTTTTCTAGTAAAGCAAAATCAGCCAGAAATTAACAGACCAGTATTATCATTAATATCAAGTATTAATACGCATTATGACATGAAAAAGCAAGTTTTATTACGTAATGAAATCAGAGGAGTTTCTGATACAGATAAAATTGCTGATCGAGGAATTGAGATCGGTCGCAATGTAGACGAATCGAATTTATTATTATTGACAGATATTAATCTAAGAGATACATGTCAAATAGCGAGAAACTTTATTCGGATAAGAATACAATGATTATCTGGGTTCATACATTCTTCGATAGTTGCGTTAATGAATCGCGTAATGCTATTGAGGATGTAGATATAAATCCATATTATTGTCCAGCAAATGGGACAAAAAATTAAGTATTTTCCATTATACTCTGGAATAATGATATCAAAATTTGAATTACAAAGTAAATGCAAGTTCATTTGCAGTTGAATTTGAACTTAATATAGGAATAAAGAATGGACTTGTTCCGATTTGTCTTATTACCTACAGTGTGATATCCGCCACGCGCGATTTGTAAACAACCGAAAGACAAAGCACGTATAGGATCTCATAGTGCTCAAAAGTGTTTTGTTTCTTGGAAGCGAATTAAAGATATCTCAGTGGCTATTATAGAACATAATATATCATATAATATACTCGCATTCTGTATTCATTCAACTTAAAAAAGCATTGATAAATGAGATAGTGAGTGATAAAATAACGGATACGAGAGGTTTATTGTACAGCAGATGATTCTATTAAGCTACCAGTGTATTAAAAAAAATCGCATTTTTGAATTTTCAAAAAAACCGATAATGATAGGAGATTCATATTACACAGAATTGTGTTTCGTAGATTTAAGACAACTCAGAACAGAAAGTTCTAGACTAAAAGATAAAAGAAAATGGTAGCAGTTAAAAAATCAATTTTTTTCAATTTTTGAAAGAACCGATAGCGATAGAAAATTCATACTCGAGAACAGTATATCGTAGGCTTAGAACAGCTCAGAACAAAAAGTTCTCAACTGGAACACGAAAGGAAGCACCCGTTTACTCTTGATGGTGGATACTAAAAAATTGATTTTTTTTTAATTTTTGGAAGAACCAGTAGCGATGTATGATTCATAATACAAACTATGTTTCACAAAACTATGTTTCGCAGAACTAGAACAACTAATAATGTAAAATGTATCTTGCGCTGGAATAAGAAGAGTTTACTTTTACTCTTGATCGGAGCGTTCGTTTGTTGAAAAATGTTTTTATTTTTCTCGATTTCCATTCGACTTACGGAATTGTCCTTTTGGAACAATGTTTGGAACAACTAGAACAATCTATAGCGAGAAGAAATTGTTTAATTTTTCAAAAAAGGGGAGCTAGCAAAAAAATTGTTTTTTACACTTTATTGGAAAACGATTTTTGGAAGAAGATAATATCGCTTTGAAACAAACTCATATAACAAACTTAGAACAACCTGCAACAATTGTCAAAATTTTGATTTTCAAAAAACTTCACACACATCCGTGTTGTGGTTATCTTACTAGCCTATTTATTCCTATCCATTCATTTTTTAAAAACATTAATATTATACGATAATAAAGACAAATAAACAAAAAAACTGTTAGACTTTATTAAGTACGAATTACATTTACTATCTAAATGAAAATCAAATATTTCAGATAATTATATACGGTTGTAGAACAAAAACTTTAAGAATAAAAATATTCACTCATGTGTACGATTTTTAAAATTGTAGCGTAATTTCTAATACAGACGCGTTCGCCTCGTGATCTCACAGCAGATTGAGCAATCGTCGCTGTCGTGTTCAGACACGTTTACGCGCGTTTTGTTTATAACGTAGCCTCAATTATTCTATTTTCCTCTATAGTTTACTGATCCCCTACTTTATTTCTTTAAACGTTTGCATGATCTATGTTCATTGCTACAATATCAAATTATTGCTTAATAATGACAATCTTTATTGTTATAATAGGATCAATTAAATAGTTGCAATATGATTCTGTCTCATTATTGTGATCAATCATAAACTTTCTACTGATACAACGGTAAATTCATGATATTAGCTATACCGTTTCTAAATATATTTCATACAATTATACATTATTAATTTAGTCGCTTTTTTATTCTTTTCATTTTTTATTTTACATGTATCTTATAAAATTTAATTACAGGAAATATTAATTTTATTTATAAAAGATTTTTGTTCTTGATTTGACATGCTTATAAATAATCTTTACCAAGAATATATGCATGCATATGTGTATGCTATAAAAGTTTTTATAATTAGATAAATAAATTTTAATTCCATCAATTAAGTAAATGAAATCCTATAATCGATCAAAGTTAATTCTATTATCTAAATATTTCATTTATATGAATTTATACAAATACAGTTAGACAATTCCATAAACTATGCAATAATGTCCTCTCCAATCTTGAAACGCAGCTAATGGCTAAAACTATAATAGTATTAATAGTATTATAAAATATTCTTGAGACTTCTAAGTCCTTTCTATATAAAGATTATGCGTTTCTTCTATGTCCAGATCCATTTTTGGAATGTCAACGTTTCGTGAACCTTGTACTTCACTTCATCAAGGCGAGGAGCAGCCTGATACTGAGCTATTTCTGTGTACTAAGTATCAGGCTGCTGGATACGGAAGAAATCCGCGAAACGCATAATCTTTATATAGTATTATAAAATGTTATATTATATAATTGTGTTCATGTCCCCTAGAAAAACAATATTCATCAGTTGTTGGTTTTCAATATTTAAAGTGCAAACTATTCACATTCTATAATAGAAGCTTTATCATAAATTTTTGTGAAAAGTACACTTACAACATTAACTTTATTGATAATATAACTTTGATGTAAAAAATTATTTAATTTTTTCACTCATACAGTTTACATATTGACACAGTTCAAAGTATACTCCACGCAATGTTTCAGTTCGAATATAAAAAATACAGTTGACGGCTTCATGTACATACATCATTCATGTACATACATACATGTATCAAATTACGACAATTTTGCAATGCGCGTGTTATATATAACAAATTCTATAATCAAAAAGATTTTAATGATCCAGGTAAAAAAATTGGGTCAAATGAACAAAATGACACATAATCATTGTCGGATTCATATTGGGTTGTCCGGAAAATTCGCCGATTTTGAAAGAAAATTGAAACGCAGAAGATTTAAATTTTAGTATACATTTATTAAATTATGTAGATGCCATTCTATTCTACAATCTTTCTCCATCTTTCAGGCAACTTGAAAATTCCATCCTTCCAGAATCTCTCAGGTTTTTCAGCGAAAAACTTTTCTAAGTGATTTTTTTACCTAACCAAAGAGTTGAAGCTTTTTCCATTAAGGAAATTTTGTAATAATCGAAATAGGTGGAAATCAGAGGGCGCAAGGTCTGGTGAATATGGTGAATAGGGTAGAACATCCCAACCGAGCTCCAACAACTTTTGTCGAGTTATCAAAAACACATGAAGCCGCGCATTGTCCTGATGAAATACGACGCCCTTCCGATTCGCTATTTTTGGTTGTTTTTGTTCAATTGCTGTCAATTCGTCTAATTGGGAACAATACTTCTCTGAATTTATCGTCTCGTTGTTTGATAAAAGCTCATAATACAGGATTTCTTTCCAATCCCATCAGACATAGAGCATGACCTTCTTTGGATGAAGACCGGTTTTTGGAGTAGCTAAAGATGATTCATTCCGCTTTCCCCAAGATCTTTTTCGCTCAACATTATTGTAAATAATCTATTTTTCATTTCCCGTCACTACTTGCTTCAAAAATGGTGTCTCCTCGTTGCGTTTATAGAGCGAGTCGCAAATGGAATGCGATCCATCAGATTTTTCTCCGTTAAATCGTGGGGGAACATACATCAAAACGATTTAGTCAAGCTTCACAAAATGCTCGTGAATTTTGACATATTCAACATTTCTGCTAATTTACGTATCATGTAGCGTGGGTTATTCTCGATCAGTGTTTTAATCTGATCTTCATCTGTGGTGGAAGGGCGTTCTTGATCTTCAAAGTTGAAATCATCAGTTTTAAACCTAGCAAACCACTTCCGCACAGTTCTTTCAGCTATAGCACCTTCGCCATAAACAGCGCATATCTTGTTTGCCGCTTGTGTGGCATTTTTGCCTTTCCCATAAAAGAAAAGCATTAAATGCCTAAAATGCACTTTGTTTTCTTCCATATTCAAAGGCATATAAAACTGACAAAAACGCAACCAAATTTTTTCCAAGTATGCCTGAAGTCCGTCTTTTACGATATGTACGCATATCATTTCAATCGTTTTCAATCGTTTTGATATATTCAGACCTGTCCTTACGCCACCTACCAAAAATCGGCACGAACTTTCCGGACAACCCAATATTTTACAATATTTTGTAATATCATAATTTGTCTATATTTGTATTGAAAATGACCCGATTAAGGTCCAAATGTTTGTAATGGATTGCTCAATATTATTATTAGTATTAATTATTTAACTTTTAAATGATAATATTAAAAAAATTCATCAAGTTAATCAAACTATAAAAATAAAAATTGAATAATAAGAAATTATAATTCTCTCTCTCTCTC
>NW_012130101.1:2754471-2756365 GCF_000143395.1 Atta cephalotes | reverse complement strand
TCTCTCTCTCTCTCTCTCTCTCTCTCTCTCTCTCTCTCTCTCTCTCTCTCTCTCTAATCTCTATTTCTTTCCTTCTAGGTTTCCTCCACAATCTTAAAATATTTTTTTCGCTCCCTTCTATGACATCATCTACTTATCTTTCTAGAGTGGAAAAGAAACAAGAATGTGCAGATTTCAAAGTTACGTAACAAGTAACTTCTTTCTCTATGTGATGGCTTAAAGCCACTAATAGAGACGCCGGGGCACGCACACGATCTGCGCCGTCCCTGTGTCGTGCGCCCAATGTCGCGCTTGACGCTGACCGAGTACCCGCCTAGCGCGAGTCTTGACCGCCGCGAGAGGGCCTAGCAGCAACTAACGCGCAAGAATAGTTCACCACGTAGAAGTAAGAAGATCTACTCTGCGAGAGATCTTCAGCATCTTCAGCATCTTCACTCAGGGTAGAGTGAACTCCGCAAAAGGTCTCTATTCTGACAGAATATTTTTTTGATGTATAACTTCGCAAAGCGAGCTCCTCTGTAAAGGGTCTTTGTAGCAAAGCGAGCTCTTCAAGAGCCTTTGCATATATTCACGAAATGAGCTCGTATCTTCATGAGCAGAACAAATCCCATTCGGGCCTCTGCGGCATCCTCTTTCTGGTGAGCTAAAAGGATTACAAGCTGTCACCAGAACCACTCCGATCGCTCTCGCACACCAGAGGAGCCATCGATGGAGAAGCCGCTCGACTCGGAGACTCTCTTCCCGTGGAGACTGATACCTCTCGAACTTCCGTGAGAGAGTTCCCCGTCAAGGACCCACAACGGAGACGACCCGGGTTACATAAACAAACGAGCACAAGCTCCCTGTGGCCACCGATAAGCCTTCTACCAGCAACACCGATACATCCAAGGACGCCGGGACGAAGGAAGAAGAAGCGGCTCAACCGCGACTGTTATGCCAACTCTTTGGGACTGAGGACTCCGAAGAGGATTAGATATGTACATACATACATACCACACACGCGCCGCAAGGCGCCACAAAATCTCTCATAAGTATCGACGGGTACCTCTGTAATAAAGAGAATATTATTTTTAATTTGTGAAATTTCCTTATTAAACGATACCTATCCACATCTATTATTTAGAATTAATAATAATTAATAATATGATAGCTGTTCAGTAGTATGATGTAGTACAATAAGTGTTCAATATCTACTCAATAATAGTTTATAATGGTTTGATAATTATATATATATAATAATAGTTTGATAATTAAGCTTAGCTATTTATATTACATTACTAAAAATATTATTATAATTAGTTGATAAATTAAAATCATTGCTGAATCATATCATTAAAAAATCATAAAACAAATACTATATTTACTTAATAAAATATAATGAAAAGAAGAGAGAGCATAAATACTATGATAAGTATAGAGACACACAATGAGAGAACACGATTATTACAGCTAGAGAGTATAATATACTACAACGGGTGGAACATATATCAATATATGCGCAGTATTTGGCAACGTCGCAATGTATCAAAATTATATTCATGGTGTCATCGCGAAACATATCGTATTAACATGTCAAATATCCTTAAAAAAATCTTTTATTACACTAACAAAGCTGCCGTATATTGGCGCTTGCATTTTTGATTCTTTCGCTTGTATTCATTGAACTATTCCATATGCGTTCCTGAAGAAATGTGATGATGATAATGAGTAAAAAGAAGATCAATTATCAAGATATATTTGCACCAATAGCACGATATGAAATCATACCTTATTAGTATCAATGGTAAACAAAGAAATGCCTACGCTGGCTATCAACTGGATGCCATTTCAGCTAAGGTAAATTAAAAGATGAAGTATATATATATATATATATATATATATATATATATATAGA
>NW_012130101.1:2737198-2753927 GCF_000143395.1 Atta cephalotes | reverse complement strand
TAAGTAAAGTTAAAGTAATAGTAGTATATATATATATATATATATATATATATATATATATGGAACAACCTGAGATGTTCATTGAATCAGAATGAAGAAAAAGTATATAAATTACAAAAACCCTTGTATGGTTTGAAGCAATCAGGAGAGTGATATAAGAAATTAGACACATACATCACTAATAAAAGTGCACAACGGACAGAAGCAGATCCATGCGTGTATATTTTCAAAGACGTTAATCGAGTAATTGTTATTAATTACGTAGATGACCTAATAATAGCCTCAAAAAAATTGGAAAGGATAAATGAAATTAAAGCCATGCTTGAATCTCAATTTGAATATAATAGATTTAGATCCAATAATTAATATATTAGGTATCAATATCGAAAGAAACGGTCTGACTAGAAGCAATCAAATTATCGTAACAAAAATAGGATTTAGTCAAAAGATTTAACATGACGGATGCAAAGACAATATCAACTTCAATCGAATCAAATACGAAGATCACCAAACGAATGGGCCCGACGAACAATGAAGAAAGAATGAAAATGAAAAAAAACCTTACAGAGAATTAGTAAATTTATTTATCTGGCAAATGCAACGAGAGAACTCCCCGACATCGCGTTTACTGCAGGAGTATTAAGTAGGTTTTGTTTAGACCCTGAAAAAGCGGAATTTAGCAAAAAAGATTCTTAGGTACGTGAAAAATACTTCGAATTACCATATAGAATATAGTAAAAACAATGAAAAATTAAAGGCTTATACGGATTCCGATTGGGCAGACGACATTGATCGAAAATCATGTACGAGAAACATACTCATTTTGGCAGGTGGACCTATTAATTAAAAATCCAAAAAACAAACATCAGTATCATTATTAACAATGGAGGATATGCGAATACGTAGCATTGTCTGAAATACCCAGAGAAGTGTTATAAAAAGACTTTAATCATATGCAATTTAAGGACTGTAAAAGACCCTATTCTTGTTTATTGCAACAATCAAGATGCAATTAATTAAAAACTTAAAGTTAACTTAAAAACGCGATTTTTCAAACGTAACAAACATATAGATATTGCATTTCATTTTGTTTGTGAATTAATTAATAGTAATTGAAGTCAGGTATTTATGCACCAAACTTATGATTGCTGATATATTTACAAAACCTTTGTCAAGAATCAAACGTGAGAAATGTGTTGAGATGTCAAAATTAACTTAATGTTAGTTTGACAAGTACATTAGTTACTTTTTATTAATTTATTTGATCAGATTACAAAATCTATTTAAACTAACACATCGATAGAGGAGGTTAGAAGTGCAATCATTATGTGCAACACTTACTGAATTGTATTTTCAGTTAGTCTTCGTTATATATATATCTGATCATACGCGTGTTTTTGGTTCTCGCTTTTATTATCTCTCTCAGATCTTCCCTGTGTCAGTCTACAATAAAGTCATTGTGTTTACTTGCAAACTTTGCTTAATTTTTACATTGCCCTATCAATTATTTTATTAGAGATATATTATAGATATATTTTTATTTAATATTGTATGATACTAATATATTTATTATTATAATAGAATTTATTATTATAATAGATTAAATAGATAGAATTATAATAAATAATATAATTGAGTTATAATAGATTAAATTAATAAAAACATTTACAAATTAATCAACGTATATTGCTGAAATGAATCTAAAAATAAAAATATTCTAGTTATAATTTTCTTTTAATTTTAATTTTTATTGTGTTGGGTCGTACCAAAAATTTATAACGCTACTTCATTTGTATCATATTTATATATTTTTATATATTTATATATTTTTAAAAAATTTGGCAATTATACTGTTCAAGAGAGCAAAATTTCAAAAAAAGTAAGATTTTAAAGTTTCGATAGAACAAATTCACAAAAATTCAAAAGAAATAATGAAAGAAGAGAATTTTAAATTTATACAAATTAATTTTTGAAATTTAATTTTATTTATTTTTAACCAAGTTATTATTGTTTGAATTTTATTATAACTTTTATAGCAATATAAACTTTTGTTACGATCCAATAATTTCTAATTTATTTTGTTCAAAAAATTTTTTTATCACTTGTGTTCGTGGAGGAAGAAAGAATTGTTTCATTATTAGTATTGTTTGCAATTTTGTAATTTTGGAAGTTATTATTCATAAGTTCATTATTTCTTACGTTGTTAATAATTCGTAATATGTCTTGATTTCCTGTTTTTCTTTTTAACTTTTTTATTTCTATTCCTGATTTATTTGTCTTTCGGTATTTTCTTTTGTTCGAAGCCATTTTATTAATAAAATCAATTAATTCTTTCTTTGTAACAGTATTATCTTGTATGTTTATCCATTCTAAGAAAGTCAATATTTTTTCCATTTTATCTGTTGAGTTGGCCAGAAAGTTTATGTGATGTTTTAGCTCAATATTATATATAGAATATGTTTATTGCGAAATTTTTTAATATCTAACATGAAAGCTTAAAATTTTCCGTAAAAATGCGTTTTTAAAAAAGATTTCTATATATTTTTGTCATTGAATTATTTACAAGTTAAATGAAAAGAGCATTCTAATTTTAAATTACTTATAACTCCGTTAAAAATCATTGCCGCAATTTAAAAAAAAAACAGATTCTTAAAACTAGAATTTTGCTTTATCAAAAGGTATATTGCCAATTTTTTAAACGTAGAATATATTATATATAAATTTGAACTAAAAATGTAATATTACTGTCCTTTTAAGTATTTCATGTAATAGTTAGAAGGAAAGTATAATGAATTTTTAATTTAATTTTAATTTAAATTTATATGTTCTATTTTTTAGAAAATTGACAATTGTATCAATCAATACATTTAAAATTTTGGCTTTAAGAATCTGTTTTTTTAAATTGCGGTACGATGATTTTTAACTGACTTATGAGCAATCATCTTTGCTTAACACTCGAGTTCTTCGCTTCTTATTTTTTTAATTAGTACTTTAATTCGCCGCCATATATCGGTAATGATCTAGTCACAAACAAGTCTGACGTAATAATCAAATCAATATAACAGAATAAATTAAAATATTGTAGAATTTGCGAATGCTAAATGTATTAAAATATTTACCAATCCTTTAAATAACATATGATCAATTGCAGGTCTATTTATTCTTTTTTCAGTAGCTGAATAATTCGCAATGTTTGAATCATATATATCTAATAATACTTCGCACACCATAATTTTCCAATCTTTTTTCAATTGTGCTTTCATTTATTTAATACATATATTCCGCGTGCAGATTGCATATTCACATTCCATATACATACATATAAAACAATGTATTTTGGATAATATTATATATTTTGAAAAAACAGATAATATTTATTGGAATAAATAAAATATGTCTAATAGAAAATTATCAGAATAAATGTATGTCTTGATAAAGAGAAAATGATCGAATTTTTATTAGAAATAATGACTTAATTCGGTAATATATTATAATAAGAAAATTAATGTCACTATTTCAGCATTTTTGTTGGCTAATGAAGGATATGATATATGGCTCGGAAATTACATAGGAAATACTTATTGCAGATCACATATAAAATTATCTTCACGAGATCGAGACTTTTGGCAATATAGGTAAATCTTTAATATTTTGCAAGTATTATTAAAAAAATATTTCTTGTTTTGATTTTCTATTATCTCAATTTTTTGTTATTTAAATATATCTTTTCCTTATTTCTCATATTTTATTTAATTCAAATCAGTTTTTCTTAAAAATTCTAAATAAAATCAATTTTTTAATAAAAAATTTTTAAATAAAAAAATTCATAATATTGTGCAAAGACGTACTGTATATCGATATTTTTATTAAGAAAAAAACCAAACTAAGTTACAAATTTTTTACCAAATATTCGATTTTGCAGTATTATAAAGATATAGTAATAAAAAAATAAAATTTACACTCTAAATCTGTAGCAATGAAATTTCACTGCATTATTAAAATTTTAATACAGGCATTAGTAGCAATGTTACTGTCAGTGAATTTTATTACAAGATGGGAATGAAAAAATCATTCAATAATTAGAGTGAAAAATTTAATCCAAAAAAGAAATGAATTTGGAGGTTAAAATAATGATAGAATCATGTCATTCCAAATTCAGATAACAAAGTCTACGGAGATAGATTTTGAACAGAGCATGCTATTAATCTATTAACCTTATTTTTAATTATTATTATTTTATTTTTAATTATTTATTCTGTCTCTTATATTTATGTCATATGTGTCTCAAGATGCGTCTCGCCCGTAACGACCTTGATAAACGACAAATATACGATAAATGATGCGCTATGTCGCTAAATTTACTCCTTGCATTCAATGCATCTTGCAATGCATTATCAACTAATGCTTGAACTTCGATTAATCGAATGAAATAGTCCAGTCCTTTATGTAAGAGTAGACAGACTAACTCAAAATGAAAATTCACACTTAAAGCAATGAGTTTCCTCACTTTTGTTAGCAGTAAAATTTTCATTGCTACAGATTTAGAGTGTATTATTGCTGTCTAGCTATCATGAGATAGGAACGAAGGATCTGCCAGCTGATTGATTATGTGCTTAGTAATACAAAACAAAAATCTCTGCGTTATATCGGTTTTTCGATGGGAACTATTTTTTACTTTACTATCCACAAAACAGAATACAATGCAAAAATAAAATTGGGAATCTGTTTTGCTCCGATCGCTATGTCGAATGAAATGCCTACTCTTGTGGAATATTTGCATACATATAACGTATTGAAGTTTTTTGAGGTAAAGATTGTAAAGAGCTATCCAAATCGTACTTTAAGATATAAAAGTATATTTAACATATAAATTTTGTATTAATTAATATTATCCTAATGGAAAAATAATTTTTTATTATCATAATTCTTTTGTTAAAATATTCATTATTAATATCCATAACATTATTAATATCCATAATTAATAAAATTATGTAGAAGCTATTATAAATAGATTATTAAATTAGATTTTATCTTTTATAATATTATGCATAAACATTTTTTTAAATATTTTATATTCTCTTACAAAATTTTTATTGCAACTTTATGGCTGATTATTGATTAAAGAATAAAATTTCAATTTTGATTAAAATGTTTAATAAAAAGATCACATCTACCGTACATATTAATTTTTTGTATTACATACAATAATCGAGAACTCAAAAATCTCACCGCTCCGCGTATAGATATCGTACTATCTCGCGCTAAAACGCTACTCGTTTTCTTAACGCTGAAACATTACTGTGTCTCTTTTGTTCATTTCAATAATTGCAAAACTCTCGATATGTTATTTTATTTTAATTATATAAATATTTTTGAAGCTAATACGTAATTGCTTTAATATTATATTTTCTTTTTATATCATATTATATTTTTATTACAATCTTTGTATTCACATTTTTGATATTTATGATTATATTTGTTCATTAGGAATTTCTTCAGTCTAATGAAATATATGAAATAGCTTCCTTATCATCAACGACTATAACGTTAGCAAGAACACTATGTGCAGATAAGACAATTACTCAGGCCGTCTGTATTGTACTATTATTTTTAATTTGCGGATTCGATCCTGCGCAACTTAATACTGTATGTTATCAACTTAGTACAATTTTGCTAATTACAACATTGCCACTGCTTTATATTCTTTAAAAGTTACAAAATCCTATATATTTCTCTGTACGATGATCATTTGAAAAATTTTGAGCTTCAACATGAAAATGGCATTACTCGTCAAAACCATTCGGTACTATAATCGTACATGTTTCACAAAATATCTGCGAAAATTGTAGCCATTTTGAACGCTTAGTTGTTGTTTGAGAGTCATTTGTGATCAATCAATATCAGTGTTTTCGTTTGATGAAAATCTGTCCTCTGAGCTTATCTTTGAGTCTAACAAAAACAAGAAGAAGTCATTAGAGAGCTGATGGATACAGTAGATAATTAATCAATTCGAACCGCAATTTGTAAATTTATGGCGATCGTCAATTTTTTTTCATTTTTACAATACTGATATCGATTGATTGTCATCAACTGAGCGTTGGCTCCACAATGGCAATTTTCACAGGTCTTTCAAAGCATATACGATTGTAGTATCAGAATGGTTTTGACGTAATGCTATTTTCATGTTAAGGCTCAAAAAACGATCTTTTCAAACAATTTTTGTATATTATTTTAATGACAAATCTAAATTGTTTTCAATAACTATTTGTTGCAGACGGCATTACCGGAAATATTATCTTATTATCCAGCTGGCGCATCCGTGCAATTATTAGTTCATTATTACCAAAATTTTGTTACAAGTGAGTATGTTTGGTTATCACATGAATTACAGGATTTGGTGGAAAAGGATATGCCTCGAAGGCAAATTGAAAGTGATCTTTTTAATATCACACTGTATATTTTTTAAATCATTGATACAAACACTCGTCGAATACGTAACGATTCGAAATCTTCTATGGTTTTAGCAAATTTACAACACGTTAGATTGGAATCAAGCGACATGATAGCAATATAAGAGGGAGGGATGGGGAGTTGTAAAGCCTCATCCTCCTTGTGCCGCGAGACTTTTACGAGCCTCGAGTAATTTTTCGAGTGGATACGCGATACTCGTCATCCCCAGGCTAGATATAGACCAAATAGATAGATAAAGTTTTGCCCGAGCCATCATCGGGAGCCACGTTTAGTGTTTGCAAGACACCGCCTGAGATCGTTCGTCAGACTCAAAAGATAAAGACAGAAAGAATGACGCACTGCAATGAGTGGTTCGGTGATTATTCAAAGCGAATCGTGTGATAGCCCAATGTGATAGCATCCGATCATAGAACGCTCATATGAGAGCAATCCACAGCCTGAGACGACATCCGATGATTGCAAAGTCAAAGGCCTGATTGTTTTTGCAAATGCAAATTAGCGTCGTGTCACTGATCGCCTAGAGACACCTCGACCTTTCTTACTTGAGCGAATCAGCAAGCGAGAATAAGTTTTTTCTCAAGGGATTAATAGACGCGATTCTCACAGTCTTATTTGTCATGCCTCTTTCTCAAAATAATACCTCGAGCCGTTCTCTCAAAATACACCGGGTTCAGCTCACATAGATGGCGGATCCGATGCAGCATGCACCTTCTTCTTTTAAGAGAAAGAAAAAAAGGGGGTACTGAGAGAGGTATGCATCACGGAGATGCGTAGAAGCGCGACGGAAGCGCTCGGAGCGCGCTCTTTCGTACTTTTATCGCTTTTATCGCTCGAGTGTGCCCGAACATTGCGAAAATAGAATTTCCGAATGTTGGCTGCTCCTGATTAATAGATAATATGCATATCTTGATGATAAATCGCTTGTAAGTAGTGGTAGCAATCCGAACAACCCTCATCAATCCATCTTTATCAGAGTGCAACTGCAGAATCCGCGCCTGGAGGATATCTCTCATCGACGAGGAGAACCAGGAAACCTAATTTGATGGATGCCACTTCGAAATGATTTGATACCGTTGAAGGCATTTTAGCTGCCGTCGCTTCCAGAAGTGCTCAACTTTTTACCGAATGAGTTGCCATCGAGTTAAGCGAGAATTTGGCTGATCGCTGAGATTTGGCTCTGGAATCACGGTAGATGGTTTGCCGAAGAAGAAGGTCCAGGAGTCAAGGCCATATAATTCTCAGCGTCTTCCGTCATTGGACAGAGAGGCCGAGAAGTCAGGAGGGCTTCGATCTGCGTAAGTATGGAAAGTTTCTCATACGTGAGTATAGTATCGCCAATGGTACAACGTAGGTAAAATTTCGTCGATTTCATCGCGGCTTCCCATTTGCCCAAAATGAGGCGCAGTCAGGGGGATGAAGCGTCTTCGTTCCATGATTGGATCATTCCAAGAACGAAAGCTCCCTTAATTCATTCGCGGAGCTGAAGCGTCTTCTCAATTCTTGTTGCTCAATTCTTCTGCTCCAATAAAATTTGTGCCACAATCGCTGTGCAATCGTGGCACAAACTGCACGCCGTGTCGCAAATCTTTTATACGGATATATGCCCTCTTTAACGGATATAAAAGCTTCAGTTGTACAATCTGTCACAATTTCTATGTGAATAACAGAAGTGGAGAGGCAAACAAAAATGATTAAGTATCCTTTATATTTTTGAGGACCGTCCTCGCCAGGTCTTTACGGTTTCGCATAATCAACCCCGGAATTTAAAAAGGGATGAGAGGGAGAAACTCTCGGTTTTGACAATCACCAGGATTGTAAACGAGGATTTTTTCGATAAAATCAGAGAATGTTTAACATCGGGTTCTAAGTTCTGGAGTCGCCTGTCTACTCTAACGAGCCCGATATCGTCGATAAATGGCATAAGTTTTATCAAAGGGTTGGAGCGTTCTCCCCTTCTTAATATTCGAATCTCCGGTTTGAAGAAATATTCTTGTATTTGGCATACCCAAAATTAGCAACTTTCATGAAGCTCGATTGGAGTAATGGGTCCTATGGCAGAGCCAGAGAATAATTGCCGAAAACGTCTAGCGGTTGCGACGCGTTTGCAGATCCTTGACTCAGCCACGATGGCCCATGTCACCATAACGATTATCTCAAGATGAGATGATCTCAATCCCCTCGAAGCACAGTCGGCGGGATTTTCCTTACCTGGCATGAACACACAAAGCGGAAGGTATTGAATCATGTATGGTTGTAACTCGATTCCGCATGTATTTCTTCCCTTTAGCTGGATGGGATGAAATCCAGATAAGAGCAACTGACGAATCCGTTCAAAAGAAAATCTGATTAGTTTTCAGATCCAAAATGCTCTGTTCTATTAGAAACAAGGCGCGCTAATATCAGCGCAGCCTTTAACTCGAGATACGGTCTGATGAGCCTTTTTAACGGCGCTACTTTTACTTTTACCTTAGAACAAATGTTAACTTGAGAGATCCCGTGTTTCGGATGTAGACTATCGCCGCCATGGCGAGTTGAGAAGCATTGGAAAACCTGTGTAGTTCTATTGAACGCGCGGCAACAGAAGTGTAGAGCGTAGGATCCAATTCACTTAATGCTGGTAGTTGTCTGAAATTAGACTCTGTAACTCTGATGACAAGGGATCATCCCAATCTATTTCAACTTTCCAAAGATCCTGAATAAAGATTTTGGCCCGAACTATAACGAGCGAAAGAAGGCTAGAAGTCTAAAGGATCGTATAACTGCACGATCTCAGATAGAACGGATCTTTTTGTCGTAGATTTTGGAGTGGTTGACAATACGGATATAAATTTAAATACATCAACTTGCGATTGTCAGCAAAGGCCTAACACCTTGATACGCGAGGAAACAAACTCTACTGCGGAAGCATTGCCACTTGATGAAGACGGCAGATGATCTAATAGATCTAGACAATTACTATGCTATTTTTGCAACGGAAATCCGCTCGCCATGCAAAGTTCCCATACTTGAATTATTATTATCTCCTTAGCTTTTTCTATTGAGCGTCTCCGAAGATGTCAATATACCTCTTTAGATAACAATGATATGGCCTTAGGGAATCGATCATCGATGAGTTGTTGAAGCACTCGAAGAGCAAGGAAACACAATTTAACCCATAAATAACTGTTGTCAGTTGATGAGAGTACTTGATCATTTGAATCGTACCAAAAAATACGCTGTAAGTTTCAATTATTTGGATGAACAAGAATTTATTGATACATTTTGATGTGATATCCGATGAAAATACATATTGATGCGATTGAAAGCAATACGTCGAAGACATTCGTTTGCAACTTAGCACCCATGTGCAAGATATCATTCAATGATACGCCTACTGGAGGGATTTGAACCGTTAAACTCGAAATCTCGTTGATTGGCTACTCTCACGCAATACTCCATGATGCGGCAGGTAGTACACGGGGTCGTTCGCGTTGGATTCTATCACCGGAGTCATGTGTCCTAAAGACAGATATTCT
Source organism: Atta cephalotes (assembly GCF_000143395.1). Classification (NCBI taxonomy): domain Eukaryota; kingdom Metazoa; phylum Arthropoda; class Insecta; order Hymenoptera; family Formicidae; genus Atta; species Atta cephalotes. The sequence continues at coordinate 2,743,941 of NW_012130101.1, read as the reverse complement.
TGAAGAAAGTCCGTATATAGTTTGCCGTAGGAGAGTTCATTTGCAAGCCGTTTCTTGAGTTGTGACAAATAAAGAGCTGTAGATGTTGAACAACACTGCCGGAGACTTTAGCGAGAGTCGGACTATATATCGTCCGGTTTGATCTCGAGAACATGTATAACTAAATTGCCTTTCGCAACTAGCGTCATCAGGGCTCAATGTTACCGAATTTGATTTGGGAATCTTCTCTTGTTCCCAGAAACGCATTAAAAGATCTTGTAGATTATAATCAATTTGACAATGATAAATCCCGCAATGAAGGCTATCCAATGGGCCCCGATACCATCCACCCGAATATAGTTAGCTGAGCAATCGAGGACGACGAATCCCTTAATTAATTCCGACTTAATAATTTGATTATACGAATCGGCTCCAATAATCACCTGAATCGTTCCGGGTTTTCCAAAGTTTGAGTCGGCGAACTGTAAATTACAAAGGTATACCCAGGAAGCGCGAGGGAGATCAAATGACGGTATTTTGAAAGTAACTGCAGGATAAAAGCTTGTAAGCGTGAGGCGGAATTGTCAACTGTAGAATGGAGTTCTAGACTAATCGAGCCTTTGATGCGTCCTGCATAAGTCCCGATCTCAACTAGTAGGATCGCCGCAGATTTTCGAGATAATCTTAACGAAATCCTGTATGAAATCCTCTATAACAAAAGATAGTTCAGATCCCGGATCCAAAAGAATCCGAATATGTTCGAGTCGGCCGTCGCGGACTTTGATCATAGCTCAACACGTCGCGAACAAGATAAGTGGATGATGACTGACAATTTGTTCTGTGTTGTTAACGAAGGATGTCTCTCAGTATTTCATCTCCGTCATTTCTGCTCCGAGGTAGAAGGGAGTGAAGACGAGATACTGGCAAATTATTCGAATCGAATTTGATTTTCTGATTTTGATTGTGCCTTACGATTATCATATAAAGTAAAAGTGTGATGCTTGCTGCCACATTTTCTACAACGACACGGCCTAGAGCATTATTAAGCGGTTCCTAAGCAATTGAAGTATAAATTGAACTTGGAAACAGTGCGTTTACGCCGCTCAGTGGATTGCGATAAATACGTAGGGCAATTGTATAAAGAATGAATGGATTTACATAGCCGACATTTTACATTTCCTTTCGTAGACGGGGCGGTTGTGACCAGGCTACGGGATTTAACACTCGACTTACTTGAAATCCAAGAAGATCATCCTTTATCTTTAATAGCTTGATTGATGTGGAAGCTAGGGTCTCCCAAGCGCGTCTGTGATCAGTGACAAAATCCTCGAATTCCTTTAGAGAAGGATACGACATGGAAGGTCTCAACTTTATTTCCCATGCTTCACGAGTTTCATCATCTAACAAACGAGCGGTGGTGCACCAAAAGAGGGTCCCATGAACTTGTATGACAATTGAGTGCTTCCAAGGCTCTTAGATTCAGTAACTGTGGCCATCATTGTGTTCAATTCTTGAGCAAATTTTGATTTGATGGGGCTCAAGCTGAATAGTTTGTCCAATTGTGCAGAGATAAGCACTCGCTTATTCTCATAGTGGGAAACTAAAATTTTCCGGACAAAAGGTGTTGTCAGTGATCTTAATGACAAGCCGAGCGGCATGTCTTAAGTAGTGCATTTTCTCCACGCTTGTTAAGTCATCGTTCTCGCCTACTAGAAAATAAATCGTGGAAGGATCTCCAAGTATGGTAATCGCCTGAAAAGGATGACAGATTAATCTTTGGCAAATTATTTCAATTGCCGAATCGTACATCCGTTGACGGAGGATTGGACGCTCGCGATAAGGGATTGGAACTTCTATTATTTCCTGCTGTTCCAGCAACACTACCTTCGCCTAAATGTAGAATTCTTGACATCGTACGTACAATGTTTCATACATGGTTCCTCTCTGAGTTCCACTTTCGTTTGACATATCTTTTCATGATCCATCTGAAATTTTTAGAAATTCATTTTTAAGACTTCAAATCGAGGGCTCAGTAAATGACGAGAGGGCAGCGCAGATAATTTCTCCGCAACATCTTCAGCAACATTCTGAATCATGAGGAATCGATTTTTATTGTAATGATATCTGAGACATATTTGATCCAGACGTATTTAATCCATTCTTGTTTTAAGCCAAATAACCTGAAAGAGATATCGATAAGTATATAGAATAATTTAGCAAGGTGTCAAAGAACCACATCCGACACGGCCGATTCTTCGTTATTACTCCCGATCTACGTTCCAAAGCGCCCCCACGCCAGGTCTGGCTCGAAGGACCAGAAATAATGTTTGGTTAATCACATGAATTACAGGATTTGATGGAAAAGAGTGCGCCTCGAAGGCAAATCGAAAGTGATCTTTTTAATGTCACACTATATTTAAATCATTGATACAGACACTCGTCGAATATGTAACGATGCATTCGAAATCTTACATGGTTTTAGCAAATTTATGATAAGTTAGATTGGAACCAAGCGACATAGTAGCAATATGAGAGGGAGATGGAGATTGTAAAGTCCCATCCTTCTTGTGCCGCGGGATGTTTACGAGCCTCGAGTAATTTTTCGATAGTATAGCAGATACACGATAATATAGCAGATACTCGTCATCCCCAAGCTAGATATAGACTAAATAAATGGATAAAAGCATTGCCCGAACCGTCATCAGGAGCGATGTTTGCGAGACACTGCCTGAGACCGTTCGTCAGACCCGAAAGATAAAGACAGAAAGAATGACGCACTGCGATGAGTGGTGACTATCCAGAGCGAATCGTGCCCGTCTGAGTCAGATCATCAGATGCCCGTGTGGGAGCAATCCACAGCCTGAGACGACAACCAGTGATTGCAAAGTCAAGGGCCTGATTGTTTTTGTAGATGCATATACAGGTTAGTGCCGCGTCGCTGACTGCCTAGAGACGCCTCAATCTTTCTTACCTGAGCGAATCAGCAAGCGAGAATAAGTTCTCTCTCAAGGGATTAATAGATGTGATTCTCACAGTCTTTTGTCGTAGCCTCTTTCTATTCTCAAAATAATATGTCGAGCCATTCTCTCAAAGTACGCTGTGTTCAGCTCACACATAATATGGCAGATCCGATGCAGCCGCATGTACCTTCTTCTTTTGAAAGAAAGGAAAAAGAGGATACTGAGAGAGGTATGCATCACGGAGATGCGTAGAAGCTCGGAGCGCGCTCTTTCGTACTTTAATTGCTTGTATCGTTCGAGTGTGCCCGAACAGAGTTTTTTTTTTCTTTGAACATAAACTATTATAATTTATATTAATTATAAAGAAAAAAATATGCAAAACCTGAATATTGTTACATTATCAGTTTGCTACTTTTTACTATTTTCTTATTATTTTTATTAATATAATAGGATAGGATCGGTTATTATGAGCACTGCAGGTAATATGAGCACTTTTTATATTTCTGTAACGATTGATACTGCCAACTATTATAAAAAGATGCATCTATCTTCGATTTTCCAATGCTGCGAAATTTTATCTAAATTTATGTATACCTAAGAACTTCGATTCTTAATTCTCTCGATTACTTTTTAAAATTTCAAAAAATTCAGGTTATTTCATCTTTACGTCAAATTTAATATAAGCGGACATAAAGTTTCGTCATGTCGTTAATCACGCAGACTAATGAGTATTAATGTAGAAACGTAGTCATTTCTCAGTTTGTAAAAATTTCCAAGGAAATATATCGAAGTCTTTGGATGTACTTCGGATATTTATCATATTAAATAAGTAGATACGTTATTTTTTTACTTCTTACGTTTTTTTCCTCTAACTTCATAAGTTCCCAATCTACGTTGAGATAAGATATTTTCTACATGATATATTTTACATATTAATATTTGTAAAGTAAACAATATTTAGCCATTCTGACTTCATAAAGTCCCGAGATCATTATTGATTTAGATACGGGAGTTAAAAAAGAATTAAACAATTACATTAATGTTAAATAAAAACAGTGTTACATACATTAAAGAGAATGTTAACAATTAGTTAGTCAAGAATTTAAAATAAAATTATATTCACTTATAGAAAAAATATAGTAGTTATTCCGATATAGAATCCTTGTTACTTGAGACTTTGTAAGATTTTGAAAATACAGAATTTCCAGATCATGTATTTCCTGACTTTAATCTTCGCAAGTCTGTTATAGAAACTTCTCGATGTAAATTTATAACAATTATTAATAGTTTTTGATAGGTAAGAATTATTATGATAAAATGTTTTAGAAAATTTAATATTTGATTTTTTTAAGAAAATAAAAATTATTTTACAAGAAAAATATTCTTTAATAACGTAATATATATCTTCACATGTTTAAGCTATAGAGACATTCCTGAGTCAGAGCGTCACGTGAGTGCTCGGCGACTCGGTCGCCGAACCTTGAGCGATAATGGGGGTCACTTGCTGCAATCGGCCCGAAATGTACAAATCTTTGCGAGCACTGTTTTAGAACATTTGTATAAGAAAAAATCAATTTAATGGTATCAAATTTCAATCGGATATATTCCGGATATTAATGGTATTCGGCTATCCGGTCGAATATTTAAAAAGTACTGGATAGTACTGGATACTTTTCCAATCACTGTACATTAGTGTACTTTTTTTTGGTTAAAAGTTTAACTCCCTTAAAGTTTAATTATTAAATGTATGATAAAATGATGCCAATCAAATATATATATATATACAGAATGTCCTGTAAGTTTTTGCCAAACGCTTTTGTAAAGATAGAACTGACAAAACTGAATAAAAAATTCTCTACCCATTTTGCAATTTTCGCAATAGTTAACAAGATATTATAATAATTACTAAAAATAATTAACAAAATATTAATTACTAAAAATAATTACTATTTAAAAACTGCCGAATATTGGTTCAATAATTTTTTACTATCAACTACCAGGTATGTAAATATGAAACCGGAAAATACACGTTAGAAAATACACGTTTATTGAAAATGATAAAAAATATTTTATTCGAAGTATTGCCCATCGGTAGCTATACATTTTTTCCACCTGTTTGACAATTTGTGGATGCTACGCCAAAAAAATTATTGCTCTTTTGAGCCAAACCAGCCATTTTCGTACATCTTCATAAGAAGTGAAGCGCTGCTGAGCAAATGCGTGTCCCATCGATGCAAATAAGTGGAGCCAAGTCTGGTGAGTAAGCCGCATGCGAAAGTATTTCCTAACCAAATGCCTCAATCGTTTCCTTGACTAGTTTTGCTGTGTGTGATGATGCATTATCATGAAGTAAAATCACTTTGTGTTGTCTTTTTTGATATTCCGGTCGTTTTTCACACAAAGCTTGATTCAAATTGATCATTTGTTGTCGATAGCGTTCAGTATTAACGGTTTCGCCAAGTTTTAGCAGCTCATAATAGATCACACCAAACACAGAGCATTGTCTTCCGTCCATAGCGATTTGGCCTTGGAGTCGATGATTCGCCTGGAGTTACCCATGATCTTTTACGCTTAGGATTCTCAAAATATATCCACTTTTCATTGCCAGTCACAATTCGATGGAGAAATGATTTTCTTTTATACCTGGCGAGCAGCATTTCGCAAGTTTTTCGGTTTTCCTGCTGTCTTTCATTCAGTTCATGTGGAACCCATTTTCCCATCTTCTGGATCTTTCCCATGGATTTCAAATGTATGGAGACGGCTTCTCGTATCACATTCAATTGATTCACGAATTGTTGTTGAGTTTGAGTCATCCTCATCCAACAATGCTTGCAATTCGCTGTCTTCAAACTTTTTCGGTGATTTTCCATGTTCTTCGTTTCTCACGTCAAAATCGCCACTTTTGAATTTTTTAAACCACTCAAAGCACTGTGATTTACCAAGAGCATGCTCACTGTAAGCTTCGACAAGCATTCGATGCGATTCTGCAGCAGTTTTCTTCAAATAGTAACAGAAAATTAATGCTGTCCGCAAATCGTAGTTTCCAGGGACAAAATTCGACATGTTCAACTCTAATACAAACTATACTTGTATGAAACTTGTATTGTTGTGAGTTAAAAATTTTTGCATCTGTCATCTGGGCATCTGTCAACATAACCCCATAGAAAGTTTAGTCGATTTGTGTCTGCATCATAAAGTTATTCTCGATTGAAAATGTCAGTTTATGAGCCAAATTCTCGTCATTTGCGGGAGGTTTTAATTTTTTGCTTCAATATGAAGAAATCTGCGGCTGAGGCTCATTGAATGCTCTCAAATATTTGTGGTGAGGTCGCTATTAGTGAAAGAACGTGTCATGAGTGGTTTCAACGCTTCAAGAACGGTGATTTTGACGTCCAAGATCATGTTCTGTATTTGGTGGGACCAGCTCGGCGTAGTGTATTATGAACTGTTAAAATCGACTGAAACAATCACAGGCGATCGATATCGAACGCAATTGATGCGTTTGAGCCGAGCATTGAAAGACGGCATTGAGCATTGAAACGACCGCAATATAACGAGAGACACGATAAAGTGATTTTGCAGCATGACAACTCGACCTCATGTTGCGAAAGTGATCAAGACATATTTAGAAATGTTGAAATGGGAAGTCCTACTCCACCCGCCGTATTCTCCAGACGTTATCCTCCCTCTGACTATCACTTGTTTCGATCAATGGCACACGGCCTGGCTGTTCCGGCCAGCACTTCCGGTCTTATGAAGAAGTAAAAAATTGGATTGATTCGTGGATAGCCTCAAAAGATGACT
>NW_012130101.1:2732056-2735781 GCF_000143395.1 Atta cephalotes | reverse complement strand
TGTTTCAGATCAAAAAATTTTATGGTTTCAAGGGGAAAAAGATGGTGACCTTGGTTCACCTTGAAAAGTAATCCTAAGATCAGGTCCATGTTACATAAAATTTTTTAATGGAACCTTCCATTTTTATTGTGAATTCTTGTAGTTTATTTCAAAAGCTTTTCAAAACATTATAATAAAATATTTATCATTAGATACATTTCAAGTTATGAGGTTTAATACAATACTGCCGATTATTTGTATTATTCAAGGTGTCCGACTGACGACTAAAATCTTTTAAATATTACTCAAAGTCATAATTTAAATGGCCTACCTTGTATACAAGGTGACATCAATTTATAGTCCCACCCGTCTTAAGCAGGTAGAGCGGACTAAACTCGAGTCGAAAAGTTTACCATTTTGCAACATGCATTTTGTTTAGTTAACGAGATATTAACATTTAAAGATAGCCGCCCAATCTACTATTGCCGAAGCATGCCAAAGATACGGCCCACCGAACGCACGGCACGAGGGCCGCGAGAAGCGAGTATGGCCTAGCAGACGCGTCGTTCGAGCTTAGAAGCTCGCGACGAGTTTGTCCCACTCCCCGCGCGTCATCAAGTTATCGACGGCGGATATTCGGCTTATTAGAAATAATATCTTGATTGCAAAAATTGGGAAATGATCAAGAATTGTTGGAAAAAATACAGTTTAGTTCGTTCTGTAGCGTGCATATGTACATACAGAAAAATATTACATAAATATTACTTGTTCAAGTAAATAATGAAATAAAGAGTATTTTAAAATTATATTATCAAGAAAATATTCTTTGTAATGATATAATCGTTACACAAAAGAAGAAAAATAAAAATTGCGTTTTCTCTCAGCATTAGAATAATATTTTTCTGCATTTTTCTACACTATCGCTCATAGAAGTTCGGACATCCGCATAAATTTCATCAAATGATTGTGTAAAAAATTAAGACATAAAAATATTATTTTTTTGCATTATTTTTAAAATATATTTTGAATCTTGTATGTAATACATACTAACAGTTGCAAAAGCTTTATAAATTAGTTTTAATTTTGTATGTCAAGAAATATTGTCTTTACTTCGTACAACATTGATATATAATTAATAAATTTATTAGTATAATTAGTATAATTAATAAATTTCAAAAATTCGATCAGAGAACAAATATGGGCTCATGCTATGGTGTATGTTGCCTATCCTCATAAGTGGAGGATAGACTAGCAAAAGCTTTATAAAATATTTTTAATTTAATTTGGCACATAAAATTAAAAATAATTTATAAAAGTTTTGCAATTGCTAGTATGTGTACAAGTGATCTAAAATATATTTTAAAAAATAATACAATTGCTGTTTTATATCTTAATTTTTTACACGATCATTCGATGAAATTTATGCGGATGTCCGAATTTTCATGATTGGTAGTGTAGAAAAATATAGAAAAATATCAGTCTAGTGCTAAAAGAAAATGTAATTTTCATTTTTCTTCTTTTGAATAACGATTATATCATTATAAAAAATATTTTTTTGATAATATAATTTTAAAATACTCTTATTATTTACTTGAAACAAATAATATTTATGTAACATCTTTCTGTATGTACATGTGCGCGCTTCAGAATGAACTAAACTGAATGATTTTTCAACAATTCTTGAGTTTTTGAACAGTTCTTGAATTTTCGCAATCGAAATATTATTTCTAAAGCGCCGAATATCCGCTATCGATAACTTAGCGCGCGGGAAAGTGGAGCAAGCGCCCCACTCATCGCCGCGAGCCTTTAAGCTCGAATGCGGCGCGACTGCTAGGCCATCCCCTCTTCTCGCGGCCCGCGCATCGTGCGTGATAAGTCCTTCGACAATAATAGTTCGGGCGGACGCGCGTATTCGGCTATCTTTAAATGTTAATATCTCGTTAATTATTGCGAACATTGCAAATGATAGAGGATTTTCTGACTCAATTTAGTCCGCTCTGACCTGCTCAAGAGGGGAGGGAAGGGGGGGGCCATAAATTGATGCCACCCTGTATATTTCAATCTTTCATTTCTGTAATAATTTTTTACAAAAAATTTCCTGTGTTCATATTACTCCTAAGGATGCTCATATTAGCCTATCCAGAGAATAATATGAGCACTGGGTGGGTAATAAGAGTACTCACCATTTCATCATTTGCATTAAAATAATCAATACTAATGTAAAATACATAAAACATCAACAAATCTATACCAAATAGTATACATAAAATTTTTTTATTCTTCAATGATATATTAAAATATTCCCTCTTAAAGTGCTCATAATATCTGATCATACTCTATATAACAGTTCTTCAAAAGTAATTCTTTCAACACATTGTTTACGTGTCATGATATTTTATGATTACCTAGATTAAAATCTTCAAATATCTTTTGCTTTTAGTTCTATATTTATGTAGACAATTAATATTGACTGCTACAGAAAAATTTCAAGCCTTCGATTATGGATATTTCGACAATTACAAGCAATATGGACAGATGACACCCATAATGTATGATCTTACTAAAGTTACTGCGCCTTTGGCTTTATTTTACGGTGCTAATGATGTGATTGCTCCAGTAGCGGTAAGTCACTTTTGACTTTTTTATAAAAACTTCTTTTGATAAAAACATATATTGAAAAGTAGAATAAAATTTTATTAAAAATCTATACATATTCTATCAGGAGTTAGTCCTATTTCAAAGAAATTTATTTAAAATATATATTTTAAAGAAGAAATTAAAATGTTAATTAGTATTTATTATTTTAAATAATTTTTTCTGATCTATTTTTTATTAAATATTTTAAATATTTTAAATAAGTTTTTGGAACATTTCATATTTTATATTTTAAAATTGAATCAGTTTTTTACCGATTTTGTATTTTTTAACCATCGATGACACCAATTTGGTTTTGCTGAAAAATTGTTATAACTTTTGTAAATTTCCATATTGGTTAACAGTTTTCGCTGACTTTTCATCATTTTAGAAGTTTGATTTAAAAAAAAAAATTAATTAATTCCACTCATGTTTACACATGTTTATTTTTATTTTCATTTTTGTAAGCCGCTAAAAGTCACCAAAATGGCGTTTCATGTATATTCTGAAATAATCGGACATTAATATTTTGTCAGTATGAGTTAATCATTTGTATATGTCTATGATTCCGACATATTTTCTGTCTTGTTTTTTTCTTCAGTAGTATTATTCATGATGGAGGTGAAGCATTCTGAAGGATGCGCAATAGATAGTAAAATAGTTTACCGGCTTGGCCAGTCAGACGCGATTGGCAATACAAAAAATAATAATGGCAAAATATCATTTTCAAACAAATAATTTATTTAACAATTTATTTAATTGAAACATGATCTTTTCATTTCATATCGCATAAATCTGTTTTAAAATTAGCGACGTGCTTATCAGCGACTTGAGTCCATTCTGTCACACACATTTCTGTCATGGCCAACATCGTGAAAATATCATACAATGCCGATAGCATTTGATTGGTCGAAATTCGCCCCATCCTTATCATGCACAATGCTTCACATTTCTGATTTCATCATGATATTGTTTTCATGACAAAAAGAATCAACATGTTAATGGTGAAATTACGATTATTGTATTCAATGTTTGTTTTTTTTCACACTGTACAATACAGAATATCGAATATATACATACCTATATATATATATATATATATATATATACTA
>NW_012130101.1:2716990-2732032 GCF_000143395.1 Atta cephalotes | reverse complement strand
ATCGAAACACACCTATAAAATATAAAAACATAATTAATTATCAAGTCATATTTTATTTGTATTCATTGTATGTTACATTTAATTCCTACTTCTATTTTTTTATATTATATATCTTATATCTTATTATTGTATCTATTATGCATTATATTTAATCTTTACTTCTAATTGTTTTATGTCTATAAATTATAGGCACAATTTCTATAAATTATAGACATTGACTACACCTTATGCCCGTTTCCATTAATGTAGATTAACTTTAATCTCGGTTTAATTTACTCTTCATTTTTTTCTAATCTTTAGAACTAGAAAAAGACGAAGATAAGTTGAATTGAGATTAAAATTAATCTATAATGGTAAAAACATTAATCGGGTTTAATCATATTCGTAATTAGAAATTAACCATTCCATTTTTCAAAGGAATATAATTATGAGATTGGTCAATTTTAGATGTTATGAACTATAGATGTTATGAAACTTGATTAAGTATGCCATGTAAACGTGATCATTAATTCCTATTCTTCCATTATCTTCAGGTCCTTACTTTATTGGGTTATACACAAATCAATATATACGAGTCTTAACACTGAAAGTGAACTTTCTAGCAGAGACACAAATCGACACAGTGACAAGAGTTCATTCTTGTCTTTGTTTCTTACTAATTTTTGAACAAGGATGACTCTTGTGTCAATTTGTGTTTCTTGCTGGAAATATTTTTAAAATATTGCTGCAATATTGCTGAAGGAATATTGCAAAAGGAAGTCTTCGCAATGTTTCTGCAACATGGCATTGAAATGTGCAACAATGTTACTACAAGTTTTTAATTTAAGAAATTGATTAGAAACAGATTACATGGTATACATATGAAATGCATTATACATAAATTCATGGTAATTATATACTATAATTACAATATAATATTTCATAATAATTGTGGTTTGTATATATTATATTAAACATTACATCGAAAAAAGGAAATCTTTTATGCATAGTAACTTAATGAGACCATAAAAATTCTAACGTCACATATTGGGTCCAATTCTTTTTAGTAATGACAAAAATCAGAATCAGACAATAAAACTATTAGAGTGTCATTACAAATTGAAGTGCGGAAATGCGAAAACGCGGAAGACAAAATTAACTAAACTTTACTAAATTTTCACGTTTCCGTGTTCTGTTCCGCCTGTTTTGATCTCTTAATATATATTACATGCAGTATAATTTGAGCGGAAAAGCGGAATGGGGAATTAGAAATTATTAATTTTTAACGATATTTATTGTTTGAAATGAATTTCATTAGTATATCACTACGTAGATTTAGTTTTAACGAAGTATTTATTAACTTCTGATAAGTTAATTAAATATTGTCAAACACAATTTTATATGATCATTAACACTTGCAAGCTTAGATTCATAAATATAACAACAGAGTGAACAAATGATTTATGATATATCAATATTATGACATCGTATTTTCAATATCTGTGGGATATGAATACTATGTCTAAACGTATATATCAAAATACATCGGAGCAAAAAATTAATTGTAAAAAATTTTCTCAACATTAACATCACATCCAATTTTTTTAATATAAGAGGTTCTTTTTGGTTTCTTTTGCACCAGCTCATCTTTCTTCCTCTTTTTTCTTGGAAAGAAAAGGAAGAAAGAACTGGTGCAAAAGTTCAGTTAAAAAGAACAGAACTTAATGACACAAATTAGAATCGCGTCGATAAAACTATTACTTTTGGACGATTTTTATCAAAATTGCAGATTTCTATTTGTATATCATTTTACTATGTAAATTGAAGCATTTATCAAATTCTCTTGAACTAAATCATTTAATATATTGTTTCCAATAATATTGTATTTAATTAGATTATAGAAAACTGACAAATGCTTTAATGAACATTAAAATAATGTGTTCATAAATTTCACAAATTTTGAAAGAATAATAGTTAACACTGATTTTTGTCATTACATCAAAAAAATTGGACCTCATATATAACGTTACATTGTTGATGGAAATTAAAAAATTTTTTTCTTTCTTCCTTATTGATATGCTGGCATATTGTCAGTCATAATGATCGTATTACACAGATATTGAAATCCAAATAACATAAGTTTCATATGTTCATTACATTTGTAAATTCCAGATTCGAAACGTAAATTATCGTTTAACGCATTATATTTCATTAGCTCGAGGTGTTGACAAATGCTTCATGTATATGTATATAATTAAAATATACCCATGAATTTCAAGAATATTTAACAAAAAAATTAATAATCTAATATTAATAGTTTTTACTGATCCTAATTTTTGTCATTAAGAAATTGGACCCCATATGTAACATTACATCATTAAAAGAAATTTTTTAATTATTTTTTGCTTTCGTATGTATGCTGATATATTATATTATATTTTCAGATACAATGTTCATATTACACAGATATTAAAATTAAAATGCTAGTATTCATATTTCTTACATTATTATCTTTTTGAATCATTACCTCTAAGTAAATGATCATTTAAGAGATTGCCTTAGATAATATATATTTATGTAATAGGAATCTGAGAGATGTTATAATTTATATAATAAAAACGATATGCTGATATTTCGTTAATTTTGATAAGAATCATGTAAAAATAATAATGCTGCCGAGTGGTTCCGATTTGTTTTCTTCACATCAAATATATTGGACCCCACATATACCATGGTATGTAACGTTACGAGGTTGAGAGAAATCTTCACACATATATTTTCTGTGGCATATTTTCTGTGAATTAACGGTCAATGTCGAATTGACATCGAATCTAATTGTAAGTATCATTTCTACCTGGGATGTTCGTATTACACAGATATTGTAATATCTACAAATACATAATATTCGTATTCACTATTTATTTCATTATATTTATGAATTTTAGATTCCAAATGTAAATAATCATTTAATTGCCTTCAATAATATGTACATAATTAGATTATGAAGAGCTAACATGCAAATGCTTTAATGTATACAAATATGAAAACCATATAATACAAGTTAAATTTCACAAATTTTGATGAAAATAATCCGAAGGTGATAATTTTCTGAGTCTGGTTCACATTATTGTTATTATATCAAAAAAATTGACCCTATATATGTTATGTGAAAAATTTTTTAATTAATCTCCTGCTTCTATATTTGAGAGGTATTTACTTATAGATATATTGTTCTTATTACAGATAAAACTAAAATACTATAATATATGTTAACATGTTAATTATTTTATTATATTTGCGATTCGGAGTTCCAAGCATAAATGATCATCCAATTGTTCTTCAGTTTAATTATTTAATGAAAAAAAGAATTTAATGAGAACTTAAAATATTTTTTAAATTTATATATTATAATAAAAATGATATATCAACTTTGATAAAAATCATCTAAAATAACAGTTTTAATTGCTCATGATGATTTTAGTTATTATATAAAAAAATTTAAATACGCCTAAATATATACATATAAAATACCTTATAAATACGGAAACAAAAGTAAAATCTATTTCATCAACAATGTATGTATGTACTGACGGGTTTATTTTCTATGATGTAATAACAAAAATTAGAATCAGCTAATAAATGTACTTACTTTCAGATGATTTTTGTGATGATGAAAATTAGTGAATTTCGTTTATATATCACTTTTACTATGTAAATTAAAGCATTGACTAATTTCTCGTAAGAAAACTTAATATTATTGGAAAACAATGTTTTAAATGAATTATTTACACTTACGAAACTTAGATTTGCAAATATAATAGCAAATATAATATAATAGCAGGTATATGTAGATATTTTTTTATGTAGGTATTTTTATGATATTTTAATTTCAATATTTAACATTAACAATATGTATGATAATATACGTTAGAATAATATATAATAAAAATATATAATAAATATATAATATAATAAATATATAAGAAATTCGGAAAAGATATTCTTTTAAAAAATTTCCTTGATAATGTAACGTCACATATGAGATTCAATTTCTTTGAAGTAATGACAAAAATCAGAATCAAGTTAATAATATTATTATCTTTACAATGATATCTATCAAAATTGTGAATTTTGATGTATCCTTTTTACTATGTAAATTGAAATACTTCTTATAAATCAATTATTTTCGAGAATGTTTTATATGATCATTTACTAAATTTAGATCATTTATTAAGCTTAGAAGCTTGAAGAGAGACTCACAAATATAATAATAGGGTGAACAAATGAACATTATGTCATTTTTATATATATATATATCTAATCATACATATCAAAACATCACTTATGTGAGAGAGAAAATAATTAAAAAAAGATTTTCTCTACAATGTAAAGACACATTCGGATCCAATTTCTTTGATGAATTGAAAAATCAGTACCAGCCAGTAAAACTATTATTTTTAGAGAACTTTTATCAAAACTGAGAGTTTTGTTAGTACCATTTTCACTAAATTAAATGATAAATATTATAAATTATTAATTGACGTATTTACTAACTTCTTATAACTCAATTAAATATTATTGAAATCAACGTTTTTACGATTATGTACACTTGTCAGTTTGAAATCATAAATATATAATAACAGAGTAAACAAACGAAAAATATGGTGCATTTTCGATATCTATGGAGTATTACGTCTAAACATACATATCCAAATACATCATTTATATGAGAGCGAGAAATTAATTAAAAAATTTTCTCAACAATGTAACGATATATATCGGGTCCATTATCTTAGATGTAATAATAAAAATCAGAACCTGTCAATAAAATTACTATTTCTAGATAGTTTTTTAATGAAAATTAGTAGATTTCACGTGCATATAATTTTTACTATAAACACTGAAGAATTTGTTTATTTCTCGTAAGCTAATTGAATATTATCGAAAGCAACGTTTTAAATAATTATTTACACTTGGAAGTTTAGTTTATACAAATATACAAATATAATGAAATAATGGGCACAGGTATTTTAATTTTACAATATCTATTTAATATCAATAATATGTTAGATAATATATGTCAGAAAATGTATAATAGATAAGAAAAAGGATAATTCTTTAAAATATTTTTTCGATAATGTAACGTAACATACGAGATCTAACTTCTTTAATGTAATGACAAAAATCAGAACTAATAAAACTGACATTACGATAATATTTACGATTATATAATTACATTCGTGTTATAAAATTATACATCAATAAAATTCACAATTTTGTTAAATATTATCGTAATGCCAATAGTTTTACCGAGCCAGTTCTGATTTTTGTCATTAAATCAAAAAAATTAGATGTATGTTACGTTATATTGTCAAAAAAATATTTTCAAGGAATATCATTTTTTTCTTATTTATTACATTCTGACGTACATTATCTCACATATTATTGATCGTGTATATATTGAAATTAAAATACCTGTGCCCACTATTTCATCATATTTATGAAACTATACTTCCAAGTGTAAATATCGTTTAAAACGTTACTTTCGATTATATTCAATTGACTTACGAGAAGTAGACACCGATGTGAACCTGGCGCTCAACTTTATCAAAAATAAAAATTAATACTGCAGGCCGTTTGTACTTCGTTTGTACTTGTTTGTACCGATCATTATTTCGTTTGTACCTCAAACAGTAAACTAAAAGTGAAAAATAAAAAATGGCCAGCGTGCAACTTTAAGATTTTTTAATTTCATTTATGCCATTCGAAAGAGAATCGTTTGTACCCGTTTGTACCTCTCTTACTTTCATTTGTATCTCAAAGGGTTCGGAGATACAGCGATTTCAAAATTTCATAAATGCGTCAAGAGGGTAAGTCATTTTTAAAGATATCGAAATGGGACCAATGGCATTCGAAAGAGAATCGTTTGTACTCATTTGTACCTTTCTTACTTTCGTTTGTACCTCAAAGATTGTACCTCGAATGCCGTTGGTTCCATATCTTTAATTTTGGTTTCGATATCTTTAAAATTGGCTAAGTTTGCTATAGAAGTTGCGCAAAAATTGAAACGTGCAGTATATCCGAACCCTTTGAGGTACAAACGAAAGTAAGAGAGGTATAAACGAGTACAAACGATTTTCTTTTGAATGCCGTTGATTCCATTTCGATATCTTTAAAATTGGCTAAGTTTGCTATATAGAGATTGCGCAAAAGCTGAAACGCGCTGTATCTCCGAACTCTTTGAGGTACAAACGAAGTACAAACGACCTGCAGTATTAATTTTTATTTTTGATAAAGTTGAACACCAGGTTCACATCGATGAAGTAGACGCATGCTTCAATGTACGTAATAAAAATTATATGCACATAAAATCTACTAATTTTCATTTTTTTAAATCTAAAAAACATTATCTAAAAATAGTAATTTTATTGACAGGTTCTGATTTTAATCATCTAAGGTACTGGACCTGATGTACAATATATAAATAAAAACTACAAAATGTATATGTCCACTATTTCATTAAATTTTTTAATCATAATCTCAAAGTGTAAATAATCATTTAAAACGTTGCTTTCGATAATATTTGTGAAAGCAAAAATGGATTTTTAATTTGAAATTAGATGATTATGTTAAGAAATATACAACATTAACTGAAATTGTATGAAATTGTATGATTAATTGACTAAATTGATATATAGAGTTGTACCAGAGTTAATGCAGGAACCGGCACGTACATATTCCTCATGAAAAAGTAAATCGAAAATATTAATAGCAAAATCTTAAGGCATCAAAAATTTTCAAACATGAGCATTTGAAAATAACCAACCACAGGACATGAAATTCGCGCCATTAGGAGTGACGCAAGCCTTAAGCGATCGGCTGCGCAAATGTTTTGACGGACGTATCGCTCAACGGTGCTCAATGAGTATTACAAAGTTTCGTGAAATTTTTATATTAACTATTGCCATATTCTTAAATTGAGTCCAATTTAATTACTAGTATCGGTCCTAATGTTCAATACAAATTTGGTTTATACATTACATATCTTTGAATAAACTGATACCGGTTCTAGCAAATAAGGGAGGAAGGGGGGGGGACTTTTCATAGAAAAAAATACCGGGTCCAATGTGCCAAAAGGCCCGATATGTATCATTACACTTTCGATACCAATATTTAAAATCCAAATCATAAAAAATATGTGTGTGTGTGTGTGTGTGTGTGTGTGTGTGTGTGTGTGTGTATGTGTGTACAACCAATAATGCAAGTAATATCAAAATAATGTTTTATTAATCGGAGAAAAGCATAAGAACTAAATTGACGCATTTGGCGATTCTTGGAGGATATCCAATTCCGGAGGTTTTAGTGTTAAATAATTTTCTAGAATCTATACTTTAGAATTTATACTTTTTATTATAAATAAATTATATCACAATTATGTTACCGATCCGTCGACAAAAGTGTCAATGAGTATTTAAATTATAGTATTTATGATGAAATATAGCGCGCGCGCGTGCATGTATGTGTGGAGAGAGGAGGGGGATGAAATATACCCATATATGATTCTTGTTGATTTTCTCTAATTCGCAGAGGATTAATATTATTAAGTATCTAATTATAGGCCGTAATTATAAAAAACCTGAAACATACTTATAAATGTATTCGTATATTCCAGGGCACGGTAAAATTTGCACTTCTCGGCCAATTTTCGAAAGGCTCCGTCTCCCGCTACTCCTCTTACTTCGTGCGCAGACCAAATGCCGCTCGATGTTTAGGAGTGCCTAATGTTCAAAGACATGAGGTGCACGGGGCATTCGTTTTGAGCGCTCACGTTGTAAACTTCATTCTATCTTTTTTTTCGTTCATTATACAATTAAGAATGAATAAAGCAACGGATAATTGTTCAAAATGAATACATCCAGAACATCAAGAATTGCTGATATCAGTGATTCCAATAAGGGATAAATTACAAAATCTTTTGAAATCATGTAAATATTTTTCTTTGTGCCTTAACGAAAGCACTGATATTTGACACATGAGTCAACTTAGTATTTTTATTCGAATTGTACAAGATTATTCATGTGTCGAGGAACTTTTAGATTTCGTCGTATTACGTAACACAATGATAGGTCTCGATATTTTTTTGGCAGTTGAAGAAACTCTTAAAAAATTAGATTTTAATAAATGTTCTTCAATTATGACTGATGGTGCGAAAGCTATGACAGAAAGAATTTGCCGGTCAATTAAAGTAGTGAAATATCCCCATTATTCATTACATAATACATCAGGAAGCATTAGCCGGTAAAGTTGTAAAACTTTCAATAGCTGGAGACTATCACTAAAATAATTAATGAAATTAAAGGTGGACATAAGTTTCTTACTCACTGAAAATTTAAATTATTTCTTGATGAACATAAAGATGTTTACATAGATGTCTCACTTCATTATCCAGTTCGTTGGCTTAGTGCTGCAAAATGTTTAGAAATATTTTTTGCGATAAGAAAAGACGTTCTCCTCTCCAAAGAAATGAACAACTCAAAATTTCACGAATATATATCTCTTTTGGAAGATGTAATATTTCTTACTGAATTATTATATAATTATATAATTCGCTTTTATTACTGATATAAGTAATCAACTTAGGCTTCTTAACTTAAAACTGCAAAGGACGAATCAAAATATTTCCCAAAAGTGAATCACGTTGATTCTTTCCGGAGAAAATTGCAGGTATTAAAATCTCATTTAAATATATATTAAATATATATGATAATATTTTTCAGTTTTTTCTTTCTTGTCAAATTCTTCTCAAAGACAATAATTGCAATTTCAAAGAATAATTTTCTATATTCTCTTATAGAATGATAACAGTTTATTTGCTTTGAAAAATTCAGAACTGAATTAATTCTTTTCGAGAATCCCCTTACAGCGCCAATTGAAGGACAGCATCTTGATTTGCAAGATGAATTATGATTTGCAGAACGATATTGCACTTAAAACGATTAAAGAAACTGGTGCTGAGTTTTACAAAATGTTGAAAGAATCCTCAATCTTCGAGATTTCGGACTTCGAATTCATTCCATGTTTAGATCTACATATTTATATGAGACATCCTTTTAAAAAATGAAGCTTATAAAAAATGAGAGATGTTCTTGAGCGATTCTTGATTCTTTGCCTTGTCTTATGCGGCTCGACGTGTAATATGCAAATCGACGTTTCTGATCTCGCCAATAAAAGATTCTGAAAATCAGAATAAGTATTTTTCATTTTACTTCGTTTGTGTTTAATTATTTTCGTCGTACAATTCATCATTTTTATCAGTGGACTAGGCCTATTGGAGATACTATTTAAAAAAAAACGCGTCAAAAATAGTGACCTCAAGAATGATGTGTGAAAATTCATTGGATGTATTCATTGTTGAGCGCTTATCTGTTGCTTCATTTTGTCTTAATTATATAATGAGCAAAAAAAAAGATAAAATGAAGTTTAGTGTGAGCACCCAAAGCAAGCGCCTCGTGCACCTCTTTGAACGTTAGACGCTTCTAAATGTCGAACGATATTTGGTCTGCGCGCGAGGCGAGTGGTGAGAGGAGTAGCGGGAGACAGAGCTTCTCGAAAATCAGCCGAGAAAATGCAAATTTTGCCAAGCCCTGGATATTTAAATAAACGAAATCATTAAAATATTTTGTATTTATTATTTAAAACATTTATTTAAAATACATAATTCTTATTTTATATTTCAAGTAAGTTTTCGAAATCTATTTTTTATTTAAAATAAGAAATAGCCTTCGAAAATTTATTTAAAATAAAAGGCAAGTTATTTTTATATTTTAAATAAAAGTTATTCTATATTTTAAATAAATAAATGCATTTTTGAGCCCTACCCTAATTGAAAAACTTTTATGAAGATCAACATAGATTGAGACAAAATCTTAGAAATTCTTAATTTTTTATAGATATTCATAATGGGGCGGGGAGTGGGGGATGTTGTTTGTTTGAAAACCAAGAAATCTTCCTGCCCTTCGCCCTTGAATAACGCCTCTAGTCCCACTGCGAATATTTACGAAAAACTAAAGCGTCTACAAAATGAACAGTAGCAGTAGAGATTGTAAACATGTCGGGAGTATGCTGATTTTCCTGTCGATCAACGTCAATCGATGCTGATTCAATATTATTCGACATCAAATCGATGTTAACCCGAGATTGCACATCTGGGATGTTTTTTACACTCGAGCATCAGAAAAATGAAGCTCACGTTACAGTAATTTATTTGACTGATCGAAGATCTATTTATCATTCGATAAATTTATAACCCATATAACAGACAGTGTACCATGTATTTATTCGTAGTAATAATGAAACTCTCTGATGTAAAAAAAACCACCCTAGGTGAACATTTACGTAATAAAAAGTTCAATATAATAACGTATATAATATCATTTCGAAATATAAAATATAAATTGAATGATATGAAATAAAGTTATAAATATTTGTAATATATTTGTATATAATAAATAATAATGTGTAAATGTTATCGATAAGTAAGAAAAACCAATGTATAAGAAACATGCTATATATTTGCCATGTACTGAAAAAAAATTTAATGAATAAAAACTAAAACTTTTATGAGTTAAAAATATTATAAAAGACAATTAATTAATATTTTTGTTTAGTTTATATAAAATTTATATAGCTTTTCCAAAATGTTATTTTTATTGAAAATGTAGTTTATACATACCCGGGAAAAAATATTATATATATGGACATATTTTACATGTAAGTACTTATATATAATTGTATATAAAATATGTCAATTTTTTACAAAATTATATATACAATAATTTGATATATTTTTATATAATTATATATATTATATGAAACATTTTTTCCGGGTACTTATATATATATATAATACGCAATAAATAATTTGTTAAATATAATTAAAAAAATAGTATGTAATAATTATCAATATAATAATAATAATAATCAATATAATAATAATTTTATTATTATTATTTCAAATAAAGTAAAAATAAATTATTTTTAATAATTACAGAAAAGCCAACGCAATAAAAATAACTTTATATGATATCGATTTACAAGGAGAGATTCACATAAATATTTCACGGATTTTGATCAGCTTTTGCATAGTTATTCTTGGACACTAAAAAATAATCCCTTTAAAGCAGTAAATTGCACCTCTCCTTGTTAGCCTCATTTTAAGTTATTATAAAATGAATTTTATATAATATATTTTATTATTTTTTTTAATAATAATAAGTCTTTACGAACATTTAGTAACAATATAATTTTATAAAAAAACTTATCTTAAAGTGTTTCATTAATATCTTCATTTTTTTATAAACACTATTACAATAACTACTTAATGTTTTTTTCTATTTATTTAATATTTTCTTGGTTTTTTTTTAATTTTTTCAAAAAATATTGGTTTAGTGTTCTTACATAATGTCATTAGATAATAATAAATTATAGAACAATCACTATATAGAACAACAAATATATCTTTAATAACAATAACTTTTAATTGGATGTAGAAAACACTCCAGGTGATCATTTAAAAAAAAGAGGCGTATTCTTGGATTAATTCAACGTCGATCGATGTTAATTAGATATTGATCGATTAATTATTTGTAACTGGAGATGTAATAGGATATAAAGTCCGCAAGCGAATGATTGAAATTAGAATCCTAGATATAACAGAGAAGCGCAACCGAGCATATTTAAAGGTTATAATTAATCGCCTGAAGAAAAAATGACGACCTGCGTTTACATCTGTAATTCCGCAAATGGAGCGATTCCTGTAACAGTAGTATTTCTACTGACTACAAAGAAATACTGATTCTCTTTGAAGACTACTATACATATCAAGATTTAAAAATGATATTTATTTACCGAAATTAGAATTCTAAAAGACTACCCATAGAAAAAATGGCCATAAACTAATCAGAAATCGAGACAGCGGTTACGCTTCTCTGTTATATCTAGGATTCTAGTTGAAATCTATTTCGCTTACAGACTTACTCTACGCCCTATTACATATCCAGCTAGTGTGATTAATTATCGAACTAACGTCGATCGACGTTGAATTAACATCGATTTGATGTTGATCGATCAATTCTGGCTGAGCCGAAAAATCAACTTACTCCCTATGTGTCTGCAGCCTCTATCGCTACTGTTGCAAACGCATAAGAATTTCTAAGACATAAACCTCACTCTACGTTTCACTATGAATACCTGCGAAAAATTAAGAATTTCTAAGCCTTGCTTTAGTTCATGTAGATTTTTTGAATCTCTTTAAAAATTTTTTTTCCGACAGTGTATTTCTTATTTTATATTTTAAATAATTTCTTGTGATCTATTTCTTATATAATATTTTTAATAAATTCTTGCAACCTATTTTTTACTGCAAATAAGTCATATCACTTATTTTACCGAGTTCGGTATATTACACATAAGTATATAGTACATTTATAACAAGAATTTGATCAGTTTCATACAAGCTACAATTGAATGAAAAATTGAAAATATTCTTTCTTTATAAATAATTTAACATTACTTTGAATTTTTAAATAGAGTTGCATAATTTCGTAATATTACACGGAATTTTTCTTTATTTTTTCTTCCTATTATTCATTTCATAATTCCTTCTTTTTTCTTCTTTTTTTTTCTCACTTCGATCTCTCTCATTTTTTTCAGCCTATATAATTATATAATGTTATTATCTATCTAAATAAAAATAGAAGAAATTCAAGAAATAATTGATTGATTGTTTCATTAAATCGATTCATAATTCATAATGATATTTCATATTATTATTTAAACTTTAGTTTATATTATATTTATATTATGTTTATATTATGTTTCCAGTCCGTAAGTGGCAGTTTATGTAATTGAAAGATTATTATGAGTTATCTAGCTTTTATTATGAGTTATATTAAAGATATAGAATGTTTATATAAAAATATTATTATATAGGTATTTAGTTTCGACCATATTTTCCTTATTATTCATATAGTGGTCTTGATTATTATTGGTTATAATAAATAATTGTTTTAAAAAATAATTGCTTATATTTCATTATTGTCGTTAATTTTATCATTTTCCATATTTCCAGAATGTATTGGAGACATATAAGTGCTTGCCAAATGTTATCCTGCTAGAAGAAATTGCATATAAATTATTTTCTCATGCAGATTTTTTAATTGCCATTGATGTTAAAACTCTAATGTATAATCGTGTTATAGAACTATTTCAAAAGATTGATAATAATTAAACGTGGACAATCCATGATAAATTAATCTATGTCTAATATTTGAGGTGACTCCTTTTGTTAACAAATCGATTGCTTATAGTATCATTGCCTATAACATTTTTGCCGACACAAAAATTATTACCTATAGCTTGATTGCTTATAATGTAAGCACTTTTGTGCAAATAAAATTTTCAGAGACAAAATATCACGTTTACCTAGATATATTATTGCCTATTGCTCAATCGCTTATAAGCACTTTTGCACACAAATACAAATTTTAGAAAACGGAGTTACTTTTGCCTATATGTATTATTGCCTATTGCCAACTCTATTGCCTACATATATTTTATTTGCCATTAAATACTATTTTATATTTTCCCATTCGCGCGCGCGCGCACACACATAACACACAAACACAAATGCATACTTTATTACGAGAATACTTTATCGTATACAAATATAACAGTCTACACAATATAGCATCTCCAAAAAAATTTGATTTAATTTTTTAGTAAAACTTAATTTTATTAACCCTTTGCCCTACATTTCTTTTACAAATTAAAAAAAATTAAGCTTTGTACGAATGACGTATCACGGTTCTCACCCGTGATACTCATGTTTGGCCCGATTTCCTTACCACGAATCTCATACGATAAGCGAAAGGATTAATTATATTTTAGAGAAGGAGATATCCAACTAACCTAACATGCAATTTCAACTTATTGAAGACAGCCATATTTCTGGTTGGAAATTGACGCATATGCATTAAAAATTGGAGATCATATAAAAAATTCAGTGTCCATACTATATGTACTTATACTGTGTTGTAGGCAATAACCCAGTTAGAAATGATAATGAAATCGACATCGAATTGACGTCGATTCAATGTCAATTTGATGTTTCAACGTCAATCGATATCGATTCAATGTCGATTCCATTATCATATCTATCGGGAATATATATAATATAGATATATACTACAATAATACATGTGAGCAAATGTAATTCCGTTTCTAAAATTTTTATTTGTGCATAAAAGTGCATATATGCAATCGAGTTGTATGCAATTTTTTAACGAACTGTCGACAAACCCAATCAGAAATAATTTCTCGAAAAGACGTCATCGTTATTTTCGATATCGAAAATAAAAGTCGAAAGTTTTCGAAATTTTTATTGATTTCGATGGATTTTTGGCTCCAATTTCGATTAATTTTTGAATTGGAAATAAAATCTTGAATTGATCTAGTCAGCATAAAAATATACTACTAGTGTCACTAATGCAATAAGTAAATTCGACAAATAATGTCAATAGCGTAATAGTAAATATTGGAGAAAGTTTCATTGAAATTTTATTGTGAAAATAAGTATTATTTATTAGCGTCACATTTCAGAGAATACACGACAAAATTATAATAAAAAAAATTTTATGAATTCAAGAATTAATTTTATGATGCACCCACAGGGTCACTCATTCGAATCCGAACCTCCACTTATCAATTCATTTCTGATCATACGAGAATTGCTCCTTCGATGAACTATAAACACCTATAATATTAATGGATGTAGTTATAACATATCTATTCAAAAATGTTGTAAAAGAGGCGGAACACATAAAAAAAATATAATTAATATTAAATATAATAGTACAAATGATGACTAAAATAAGATAACAACTTGTTTTTAATAATACTATAAAATATTATTTTATTAGCTGAAATAATGCTAATTGCTCTAATTCTATTCTAAATTTATTAGAGTAAAAAAAATAATATATATATATATATATATATATATTT
>NW_012130101.1:2712705-2716970 GCF_000143395.1 Atta cephalotes | reverse complement strand
AAATTTTTTATACCTAATATTTACAACTATTGGAAGTAGTTCTATGTTACGTCACATGTCGTCATATACTACTACAGTAGTATACTACTGGCTTAGCATTAACACTATTGCGTATCAGTAGTAATACTACTATAGTAGCAGTGACACTAGCAGTATTTTTATACTTCCAAATGTTATTGGAAACTTGTATGGTAGACCAACATTTAAATTTCATTTATTTAAAAATCGAGATCACTTCGATATCAATTAGTTAGACTTTGATAGAGTCGATGATATTTTTCCTTGATTTCATACTCATTTATAGTAAGAAATATTATTTCCCGAAATTCCTCAATACAAAAGTGACGTAATAAGATTATATTAAATAAACTACAAAGTATTAGGTGTACAACTTTGCTTCCGCTGTTTTCCTATAGATGGCTTTAGCGGTAATGGTGGTCGAAATAAATAGATCATAGACGTCATATAATAAACTTGGGCATCTGTCAACATAACCCCATAGAAACATTAGTCGATTTGTGTCTGCATCATAAAGTTATTCTCGATTGAAAATGTCAGTTTACGAGCCAATTCTCATCATTTGCCGGAGGTTTTAATTTTTTGCTTCAATATGAAGAAATCTGCGGCTGAAGCTCATCAAATGCTCTCAAATACTTATGGTGAGGCCGCTATTAGTGAAAGAACGTGTCGTGAGTGCTTTCAAGAACGGTGATTTTGACGTCGAAAATCGGCATAGCGGTGGAAGAGAGAAGGTTTTCGAAGATGCAGAATTGGAGGCATTACTTGAGTAAGACTCGTGTCAAAATCAAGAAGAATTGGCATGATCATTGGGAGTGACTCAACAAGCCATTTCAAAACGCCTCAAAGCCATGGGAATGATTCAGAAGCAAGGAAATTGGGTGCCGTACGAATTGAAGCCGAGAGATGTTGAACGGCGTTTGTTTGCTTGTGAACAGCTGCTTGAAAGGCAAAGACGGAAGGGATTTCTGCATCGCATTGTGACTGGGGACGAAAAATGGGTTCATTACGATAATTCCAAGCGCAGAAAATCATGGGGAGTTCCCGGCCATGCTTCCACGTCGACGGCCAAACTGAATATTCACGGCTCCAAGGTCATGCTCTGTATTTGGTGGGACCAGGCATAATGTATTATGAACTGTTAAAACCGACTGAAACAATCACAGGCGATCGGTATCGAACGCAATTGATGCGTTTGAGCCGAGCATTGAAAGACAAACGGCCGCAATACAACGAGAGACACGATAAAGTGATTTTGCAGCATGACAATGCTCGATCCCATGTTGCGAAAGTGGTCAAGACATACTTGGAACGTTGAAATGGGAAGTCCTACCCCACCCGCCGTATTCTCCAGACGTTGCTCCCTCTGACTATCACTTGTTTCGATCAATGGCATATGGCCTGGCTGACCAACACTTCCGGTCTTATGAAGAAATAAAAAATTGGATCGATTCGTGGACAGCCTCAAAAGATGACCAGTTTTTTCGATGCGGGATTCGTACGCTACCCGAAAGATGAGAGAAAGTAGTGGCCAGCGATGGACAATACTTTGAATCATAAATGTATAACCAGTTTTTTACAATAAAGCCTCAAATTTCGGAAAAAAACGGCGGAAGCAAAGTTGTATACCTAATACAAATAAAAGTAATGATATTCAGCAGGAGTGGAAAAATAAAATAAGATACAAAAAATTACTAGAAGAAAAGATGTAGACTTTATCAACAATTGTAAAAAATGTTCCGATTCGTATAAAAAAATTCCACAATTTTCTAAAAAGTTATAAAATTATTGGGTTGTTCGTGCCGACTATATAATTTAATAAATGTATACTAAAATTTAAATTTTCTGTGTTTAAATTTTCCTTCAACATCGGCACAAACTTTCTGGATAACCCAATATTTATAAATTCTGAAAAATTTTGAGAGCTTTCATGATTAGAGCGATATTAATTGCAATTATTGAAATGAAATCGAAAAAAATGTCGATTCGATCTTTGAATGAAAATATTCAAAATATAAGATTACATATCAAATTTATACCAAAAATATTAAAAATGTATCAAACTCTCATTGCATTCTCTACATATGTAATTTTTTGTCATTCGAAAATGTTGAAATTTCGATGCAAGAATCGACAACTTTTTTATTGTAACGACGTCGAAACGATGTCTTTTCGAGGAACTATTTCTGATTGGAAAAGTAATGTAGGCGAATACTATAAGCAGATTTGTAAGCGAACGGGATCCCCTTAATATTTTCTTATTAAAAATGTTTTTCTATTGTACTTTCGACTTATATAAAAAATACTTATCTGATACTTATATGGTTGAAAAATTAAATTATGGACCAAAAAGTATTGCAAATTATTCTTTTATGGCAAATATAAAAAAAAGGATTATTGTTTATCATGAGAATGTTATTTCTGCCAAAAAGTTTTTTTCTTCTAAAATTGATAATATATTACTAAAAATTGTATTTCATTAAAATGTAATATTAAATAAAACCGTAATAAATTTCTTAATTCTTTGTGTATATTTTTGGTACAATGAATGTATTGACTAAATTGTAAATATTATTAATAAATTTTTATACTTAAATTGCGATTTTAAATATAATGTTATAGTATTTATAAATATTTTTTAATATTTATCAATTTATGTACTATAAATATCAGTAATCTGAAGACACTGATAGTGTCTTGACGCTAAGTTACGCATAGCGACACTACCGTGGCTACCTTACGCGATGAGTTGCGCCAGATCGAAATTATTGGATCTCAATAAGGACTGAACTGATCGAATTCTAAGTATACTCAATCGAGTGCAATCGCTCGGAATATATAATGAAAAGTTTTTATTTTTTTCTCTACGTGCTCAACTAGTGGAAATATTGCGACGCAAAATACGAATCTGAAACTTTTATTAAGAAAAAACTAAGAAACGTCTTCGTCGTCGCCGTCGTCGTCATCGTCGTTGTAGTCGTCATCATCGCTGCTAGGAGTGGGGATAATGTTTTGGAATTTTTGGCACAAGAGATAAATGTGGCGCTAGCAATATATAGTCACACATAGTCAGCGAGCGTTGCAAACGCTGCGATAGTTATGCACATTTTATACATTCTACACTCTGCAGAGATTATAAGTTGCAGTTATTAACATTATTGTTATTTTACGGTAATGCGATCACGGAGGAATTGAATAAGTGCAATTGTGGCTAAAACTATATTATATATAATAATTGGATTACCTCAAATATTGATAAAAATACTTTTAGTTGATATATTTTCACGTAATTAAATGTAATCCAAATAATTAAAAATTATCCAAATAATATCAAGTCGTTGAGGAATTATGAGCACATTTGTACGGCACTCTTAATCGGATTTAATAATAGTGATGAAAATACATCCAATCGATGCATTTTCGCAAAAAAATAAATAAAAATTTGACAAAAAAAGTCGCTCTGCCTTATGAACGATGATTAGTTATTGAAATCGATGACTATTCAGGTTAAGAAGTTAAACACACCGACGAAATATTGCGATGCAAGCAGACACTGCAGTAAAATTTTCATTCCTCTGCTTTATTTAAATTTACCGAATGCGGCTCGCATTAATTCCGCATTCGCAAGTTCCGCTCAACAGGAAAATGAATTTCTTCGGATCAATTGCTGGATTTATACTGGATTTGACGTATATACGACATTCTGCAATCAGAAAGCAGAATTTTATTTCGCGTCGATGATACGAAGCAAAATCCTGTTTATATTTTTTAATATTTTTTAATATGATTCTAATTTTTTATATTAATATACTTCTTATTTATATTATTTTTCTAAATATTACATTTTCTAAGTATTGTATTCTTATTTTTCTTATTTTTCTATTACAAATATTACATTCATATTTTATTATTGTACTATGTTATTATATCAAGATCTAGCAGTATCAAGTGTTTTAACATGAAAAATTTTTCTATTTAAATTAAATTTTTCTATTTAAATTAAATTTTTGTTTTATACGTTTTTAATTTTTTGTGATAACACTTAAATTAAACAAGATAACGCAATTTTGTGATAATGTTTTGTATAATATTTTGAAGGAGAATTAAATCACTACTTCAGTTGGAAGAGAAAATGTCTTTGAATGAATTGTGATATAATAAATTTCATTTCATCAAGAAGAATTTAAACCATTTTGGATTAGAATAGGAAAGATCCTTCAATAAGATTATACGTTACACTTAAGATT
>NW_012130101.1:2704810-2712685 GCF_000143395.1 Atta cephalotes | reverse complement strand
TACGTTTTAAGTAAGTAAGTAGTAGTATATATAATATATATTAGTAGTAAGTTAATATATAGTAGTAGTAGTAGTAGTAGTACTAATATATATATATATATATATATATATATATATATATATATATATATATATATATACTTAGGTTTCATTTCATAAAAATTAAAGATAATACCATTTGAATTAAGTAAATAATAATAAAGATAGTATCATTTGGGTTTTATTTTTTATTTTGATTATAGAATTTAACTTAGCGTCACAATTGTTGTATTAATTTTTTTATACAAATGATACATATCATTAGATTAATATTCATTAATAATATTCATTAATATTCATTAATAATCATATCATTATTTATTTAATTTGGCATGGTATAAAGAAATGGGATCTAATTTTGTATCAGTTCTTGATATCAAATCTTTTATAAAAATATTAAAGTTAATATCATTTATATAATATTCTTGAGATTTCCACAGGTGTTTTCTATATAAAGATTATGCGTTCGCGGGTTTTCTCCGTATCCAGATCTATTCTTGGAATGCCAACCTTTCATGAATCTTACAGTCCCACTTCATCAGGGCGAGGACCTGACCAACCTGACCAACCTGATACTGAGCTCCTCCGGGTCGTTCCTTTTATATATTACGCTACTTGTTGGAAAAGAAAAAAGAGAATTGTAGGTGAGAAAAGGAAAGGTGAGAACAACCGGGAGAATAATTTTCCATATTTTATTTATATTGTATCCATTATCTCTATTTAGATTATTAGGATGTTTTTGTATCTCTATGACTTCTCTATACTTCCTTGAGAAGTAATTTCTTTCTTGACGTAATGTTGGCTATTGTGGTCGTTTTGTCAAACAGTATTTGATGTCCTATTTCGATGTTGTGTTCTGATAATGCTGATTACGTGACGTGTTTTAACTTGATATCACATTGGTGTTCTTTTATCCGTAGGTTCATTCTCCCAGTTTCTCCAATGTAAGATTGTAACATTTGAGTTTTAATTTTTCATTTGATATATTAATTTTTTTCTAAAAGTAATAATTTTTGATAAAGAATTAAAGTTGCCATTACTTGGATTAGAATTATAAAATTATAACATTATAATATATTAAAACAATCTGAACATAACCTATACAAATATAAAAAGTGACCTCAAAAAAATCACACTTTATAATTTCGCCTGTTTTTTATGCCCTCAAGTTTTTGACTGAATTGTGTGCCAAGCAATTTACAAAGAAATTTCAGATTGAAGTAACAATCGTTATCATCAGCTGCTTCACAAATGAGAATGAATTGAAATGAATTGAAATGGATTCAGATTTTCAGAAATATTGATTCACGAATGTTAAATGAATACTTTCCAATTCTGAATGCATTTTATTCACATATATAGAAATTGTATGGAACATATTTTTATGCCTTTCAATCTAAAAATAATATTAGCTTTTTCTGTGCACACAAACACAATTATGAATACTGTTCAATTCAAAATTTTGAATAGGAAATGCAGTTTTTCAATCCAATTGAATCCAAAAAAAAGTATTCGCTATTTAAAATACGCATTCGGATAGAAAAAAAATTTCAATTCATTTTAATCCATTCTCGTTTGCTGGATGGAAAGGGAGGAGCACATATTACGTCTATGCGAAAATCCGTTTTCCATCCCTCTCTGCTCTGATATAATTTTCACCTTATCTTTAAACCGCTTTGTGTTATTATATTAATATCTGAATATAAGGTAAAATTTTTGGCACACAGTTCCAAAATTAAGTGCCAAAAAACGTGCGATTTTCGCGGTCATTCTTTTTAAAAACCGATATAATCAAATTTAACATAAAACATTTACGAAAAAAACGTATGGGAGAGGATCTTTTATTAATGAAGACTTTCTCAAAATCACCAGAAAAGCAATTAAAATTCAACACAATTTATATAAATTCAGTGCTTTAATCACTGCTTTAAAAACAAAAATCCACTGCTTTAAATTAGCCATGAATTTTTTAAGGCTGGTTTCATCAATGGTCGATCAAGCTTAATTGGGACCGCCAACACTAGGAAGAAACGAACTTTTTAGCGTTAACCATAGATAAAATTACATAGAGTGCACTAACTTTATCGTAATTGGTCTCAAGATGTGGTTCCATAGTGCGGAATTGGCGAACGCTCGTGATTGGTTGTGGCTTCTTTCCACCAATTCCTCCATTTTCTTGCGCAAGTTTATTTCTTTTGTGGATTCCGCCGATGCCTGCATATGTGCGTATACATGTACTACGTACGTATACTTATAAAAATTAACCTCGTTAAGCCAGTTTAATGAAGAAAATTGTCTCCTACAAGCGCATGATTGATCAACATGCTGAGGCATGTTCGAATTTCCGCCTGGATATTCTCCGGGTGTTATGTCTTGTTTAATATTTGATAAATAACAAGAATAGAGTGATACTTGGGTAGCACTCGGATGGAATCTAATCCTAAAAGTAATAATTAATTACCAATCTTTAGGATGCGCTTCCATGGAATGTGGAACTGTGAAAAGTTCGTGATTGGTCGTGGCTTCATTCCGCCGATTCCGTCGTTTTCTTTTAGTAACCACAGACTTTTGCATAACACATAATGCATAGTGTATAAAGGAATCAACTAATTCGAATCGAAATTCTTCTTCTTTATGGAATGGAAGGAAAGGAAAGATTCTGAATAGTTGATTCGTTTATGCACTATGCGTTAGCTCGGATCCTCATACAGACAACAGCGCTTTGATAGAGAGTGCTAATGAAAAGCTGGTTGTAGGGGTAAAATTTACCTCCATCACCTGTTTTTCACTAATCAGCGTTCGGTGTCAAAGCGCTATTGCGCGTGTGAGGATACGGGCTTATGCGTCATGCAAAAGTCTGTACTGCGGTCTTATTTCTTTTGCAGATTCCGTCGATGCTTGTGTGTACAGACGGTCTCTACAAAGGTTACAATACTTTTTTTTCGATGAGTTTCAGTTCATGCAGTTTGCTCACCGAGCGATTGGTTCTTATTTATAAATCCATGAGTAAGA
The DNA here is from genome assembly GCF_000143395.1 of Atta cephalotes. NCBI lineage: Eukaryota > Metazoa > Arthropoda > Insecta > Hymenoptera > Formicidae > Atta > Atta cephalotes. The sequence continues at coordinate 2,709,634 of NW_012130101.1, read as the reverse complement.
ATCAATCACTTGGAGAGTAAGCTGCGTTGCAATCGTTCTGTGACCAGCTGTGCATGTATAACATAAACTCATAAAAACTAAGCTTGTTAAGTTAGTTTAAACGGAGGAAATCTCCTACAAGCGCATAGTTAGGTCCTGTGCCCAATAGAAGGAATAAGAAATTAGGAATAAAGAATAAACAATTCCAACCTATCAGAAATCGGATATATTGAAATACACGGTTTTAGATAGATTGAAATCGTTCATTCTTTATTCTTTATTCCTTCTATTGTGTGTAGGATCTTAATCAACATGCTCGGATTCCTACATGAGTGTTTTCCGAGTGTTATGTATCATCCTTGTTTCGGTAAAAAAACAAGAATAGAATGATATCTGGATAGGGCTTGGATGAGAATCTGAACATAATCCTAAAGGTAATTAATTAAATCTCCAAATAAATATGGAGGTCAATATGATCAGAACATGAATGTCGTATATATAATATAGAGAAAGGTGAAAATATAAATCAAAATTAAAATGAGTACATAAAACACAGCAATGTATATATATGTGATTTCCGATCCAAAGGAATTCATTTTTCTACCATTTGCTGGATTCATACTAGATCTGACGTCGCACGACGTTCCACAATCAGAAAGCAAAATTTTATTTCGTGACGATGATAGGAAACAAAATCTTATTTTCTGATTGCTTGCAATGCATATGATGTATGTCGGATCCAGTGTGAATCCAGTAATTGATCCGAAGAAATTCATTTTCCTATCTCATTAAGCGGAACTTGCGGATGCGGAATTAATGCGAGTAACTGTTCCGGTAGATCTAAATAAAGCAGATGAATGAAAACTTTACTGCAGTGTTTACAGTGTATTCTTACATCGCAATATTTCATCGATGTGATCAACTTCTTAACCTGAACAGTCGATTTCAATGGCCTAGTTTCCAACGAAGGTTTAATCCGGATCAGAATGTAAGAACCAACCAACTACAGTCGAGTTCCCCTGTCGTTCGACTGTAACAGGGGAATACTCGATTTTAGTTGATTGGCTCTTACATTCTGATCTGGATTAAACCCTCGGTGGAAACTAAACTACTTACTTATTAAACCCGATTAAGGCCCAATTGCATCAATATCGCTTTGACTTTAAGCGAGTCTATCTCGTTTTAAAATTAAAAAGAGATAGAGACAGAAAGAGTTTTAAGCTTCATTTAAAATCAAAATAAGTTGGTGCAATCGGGCCTAAGGATGCCATACAAATGTACTTACAATGTACTTACAATTCCTCAACGACAATCTCGATATTAGTTGGATAATCCAGACATTTAATTATAATAAAATATATCGACTAAAAGTATTTTATTCAATATTTAAGGTAATCGAAACCCAATATTATATATAATATAGCTTTAGCCACAATCGCACTTATTCAACTCCTCCGCGATCGCATTACTGTAAAATAACTAACGTCAATAACTTCAACTTATTATCTGTTTTACGTTGTATATTACAATAAACAATCACTTTTGTTTTAGTTCTTATCTGTGATTAATTATTAGCAATTAAAAATTCCAAGATAATAATTGAATTTGTTTTATCATTAATAAAAATATTGTTTATACATCTCTGTTAAGTGATTTCTGTTTTCTATTCCTGCACTAGATTGCATTAGAAGTCTCTTTCTCGCTTTCGACAAATATCAAACATATACCATATATTTTACTTTAAGTTCTAAAACACTGTACACTGGTTCAGCCACAGAAAACAGACTTAATAATTAAAAGTGATAATTTTTTTATTATTTACAATACTTACGTGTGTAATGATTTTAATAAAACTTAACAGAATTTGGAGGATATGATCAGCAGCAGTGATCAAGCTTCCAGTTTTGTTTTTTCAATTTTAATATTCGCTTATATATCTATCTATACATATCTATCTATATATATATATATACACAATATAATTTATAATATATAAACGGTAAATGTTAAGAAGACCCCACTCAAATTTTATAAAAATATACTCAATCGATGTGTTTTCTTATGAAAATGAAGAATCTACAAGAAAAAAATCACTCTACCTCACGAACCGAGATATTTTAAGTTAAAGTTGACTATGCAGGTTAGGAAATCTGTCACGCAAAATAAATTATCCCAGTTCTAACCCATGTGGAGAGTGTAGATAGTAATGCTTCGATAGCTATGCCGTCACCCCGAACAAAAAAATATCCTATTTATATAAAATATCCTATTACTCGGCGAATCTAATCACCAGAAGTTATAGCTGAGACAGTGTCCGCTTGGAATATTTCTAACCCATGAAGATGTGAGATGTGAAAACAATCTTTTTAGAGGCAGTAAAAACCCATTTGGAAATCTCACATCCCGAATTCCAAATTTCCTAACTTACACAATCGTCAACTTTAACTTAAAATATCTCGCGGAGCAGAACGACATTTTTTTCTTATAGATCCTTCATTATCATGAGAAAACGCATCAATTGAGTATATCTTTATCAAAATTTGAGTGGACTGGGATCTTCTTAACATTTACTATAAACAATAAATATTGCCTTGTTTAAAGTTTATTTTTATTTTTATGGAATAATGGCAACGGATATGACACTTATAGTGACACTTATATTAACATAATAAAATAATCATTACTTCAACATTTCTAGATCGAATGACGTTATATATAATATGTACAATGTAACATACGACTACATTTTAAAAAGTTATATTTTTGTCGATTGTAGCTAAAATCTCTTTATGCTAAACCAAACTGGCAGTACCGATGTTAATGATAACGTTGTCAGCATTTCGCTCGTAAACCGTGAGGTCATGTCTCCTTGGCTGTTCCAATAAGGCAGCGAGCTGTTCTCCACTAGTAAATGATCCAGTCGAAGGTGATAAGATCACATCACAGTCTAGCTGACCTGCATAGAAAGAAAATAATATTTTATATGTAATATTCTATTTTTATCAGTTCTTAATGATAAATTAATTTTAAGGATTTTAATAAAACAAAATGTATTAATTTAAGAAATCTTGAAGTTTAGGTTTAATCAACCTGTTAAATAAATGTTTAATAGATACATCATTTATTATTTATCTACTCTAATGTTGTATCTTTTTATATTTACCTGACAATGAAGGCGATGCGCCTTTGCTGGAGCCATACATACGAGTACTATATCCAGAATCATTATGAGTGTCGTGTAGAGGTGGTGTTGGACTGTACACGGGATTACGTGATCTGTACGGCATTCTTGCAATACTGTCATAAGGCACATCTTTGGAGATACCCTTTCTACAGTTCATCTCCTTATATGTTTTAGTTTGTTCATCGTTGTCTTCTCCTTCGCTGCTTTCGCTTTCTGCGACATTAATTGTCAATTAGGATTTATGCATTACGTAAATTTAAAGGATTCTTAAAACAAGGATAATTTACAGCGAATGCCATAAATTAATTTTTATGCTAAAAAAGTGCTAAAACTTTAAATAATAGTTAATAAGATGGTTAATATTTTTTATTTTTTAGCCAAAAATATATATGAGATGTTATGATGGCTTCTGAAACAATATTTCAATAATCTCAGTCAATGTTAGTAAATATTATTAACAAATTCGATTTGCTCATTATATGTATATAAAATCACTTCTTCAATCAAGTTTATTCTTCAAAGAAAAATTCTTGTTTTGAATAAGTAATGAGTTTGTAGTAAGTATAATTTAAGATTATTACAAGAAAACATTCTTTGTTCAAAATAATCGTTATTTAAAAGAAAAAAAAGTAAATTGAGTAATTATTTTTTTAGCAATAGAATAAGATTTTTCTGTGCGCATGTCCAAAATTGGAACNTAAAAAATATCCGTCTCATGTTACAATTTTGGACATGCGTCTGGCAACATATTTTATTATTCAAGAATTACTTCCTTGAGAATGTACCTTGAGAATGTACCCTCTGATTTTGCGAGCACTTGGTATGTTCTTCCAGACTGGTCTGTTCACTGCCTCCGGAGCGAATTCTTCGCCAACTATTATGCATATCAGGTACTTGCTGAAATCGCTTAATCATCTCATGAACGCTGCGACGATTCCACTCCGTCATATTCCCGTCACTAATCTTCTGAATCTTATTTTCATCCATGGACATGTTCATGCTATGCATGTCATACGACACGCAATTCTTAAAACATTTAGATGAACATTTATTTTTTTTAATTCTATATTATTTTTAATTCTATTAACATAATTAATAAATTGTTTAAGAATCCAGAGTAGAGATTTTTATTATCGAAAAATCTTATATTACATCAACAAATTGATAATCAGACAATCAGCTGTAATCAAATATAGATTTTGCAAAGTATCTGATTATAATTCTTATCAACAATATGCCATGAAAAATATTAAAAAATTATAATAGATATATTAATACGTGGATCGTTTGATAAGTTTGGTAAATTTCCATGAAATGACGCTACAATCCATTTGATGACGCGACATCTCGAAAAATCCACTCTTCAAATCCCTTTAGGCCAAATTTCAGCCAAAAAGAACGCATAGTTCATGTTTGGTAGTCATTTGAAGCGAGATTGGCGCGCAAAAAAATGTTCTTCCAGACAACACGCTGTCCCACAAGCCGACCGTTGCAATGACAAAACTACGAATTGAGCTATGAATTGATTCCTCATCCATCCTATTCTCCGAGTTTGGCCCCGTGTGACTTCTTTCAGTTCCCAAACTTAAAAACTTGATTCGGTGGGAAGAAATTCTCATCAAATGAGGAAGTCATTGTCGCCGTCAATGAGTATTTTGCAG
>NW_012130101.1:2696326-2704058 GCF_000143395.1 Atta cephalotes | reverse complement strand
AATTGAGCTATGAATTGATTCCTCATCCATCCTATTCTCCGAGTTTGGCCCCGTGTGACTTCTTTCAGTTCCCAAACTTAAAAACTTGATTCGGTGGGAAGAAATTCTCATCAAATGAGGAAGTCATTGTCGCCGTCAATGAGTATTTTGCAGACTTTGAGACAGCCTACTTCAAATGACTACCAAATTATGCGTTCTTCTGACTGAAATTTGGCCTAAAGGGGTTCGAAGAGTGGATCTTTCGAGATGTCGCGTCATCAAATGGATTGTAGTGCCATTTCATGGAAATTTACCAAACTTATCAAACGACCCACGTATATTATAATCATGTAATTTAATTCAGAGAATATAATGATAAAAATTGATTACAGATTTTATTATCATATTTTGTCAGCAGATATGTCTGCTGGCAAAACACGAGTTTAAATATAATTAATATCAATCTTGCCCCAATTTTCTATTCAAATTTGTTGACAAACAGCTTATTGAATTTTTTTATGAACTATAAAAACAATCAATAATTACTAAATCTCAATTTAAAATCACTGCAAATAACCATTAACAATTATTGTTTCATTATTTATTTTATAAAAAAATAATTATTATTACAGCAAGCAGATGATAATACAGTTCAATCTTACTCTTTGTTGACGTCTCCCTTTCACAGGAATTGAATCTATTGGCGCCATGTCTAAGGATGAAGTTCCATCCCTAACGGCTCCATCGAATGTTTCGTTCAATTTCGGAGGAATATCCAATACTCTGAGCGCTGATTTAACTATTCCAGATCCCGAAGGTAGGTCCCTCATAGACGTACTAAGTCTAGGTATAGCCGGTATATCAAGATCGTCTAGACTTCCACGATGAACTGGCGTTTCTCCGGGAATTTCAAAGCTGCGATCCTGCGGTCGGTCATCCAACAGATCCTCTAATGATCTCGTTCTGGTTGGTAATATTATTTCCGACTGATTATAATTAGTTTTCGCTGGCCTCTCGCTATATCTGCCTCTACCACCTCGTTGAAGACGTTGCTGAAGATGCGAATACCTCTCGTCGCACCTGGAACGCTCCTCTTGAACGCACCTAGTCAATTCCGAGATTTGTCCCCTGGTTCTCCTTTCCAGATTAGCCACTTTTAGGTCCAGCTTCTCATGTGCCTGATCAATATGTGCTTTCAATTCGGCCTTGTCTCGCTCCAATTTTGCCTCCATATGTCGGAAAAATGGCGCACAATAGCATGTATATCCGACACCTACTGGGCCCTTTCTGATATTGCCCGCCAAGTCTAAGTAATATTGTTCACCTCGCCCTAAGGGGTCAGAAGGTAATGAATCCAAACGAGGTTGAGGAAATGCTTCCGGATCTGGGTAATAGTGGCAGCCATAGGGTGACCATTGTCGACCCATAATAGCTTTTTCAAAGCGGACTTTGTGCTGTTTGCTATTGGATTTATACTTCTTTCGGTCTTTTTTCGAACTATCACCACCGCTGGTGCCACTTCCAGTCTTTTCTCGTTTTTTATCTGACTTCATTGCCTTACCTGATAAAATGATTTAAATATTTTAATTAATTGATAATTTCAAACTTAATGCGAATTAAATTCTTTACAAAATAATGTAATATTCATGAATAGGCAATATCATAGTTTTTCGTAGCATATCATTAACAAACTAATCTATCAAACTAATTATCTATCCAGCTAATTTTTTAATTAGACTAGATTCTTACCGTCATCTATTTTGCCATCTACCAAGTCTCTCTCACGGCTTTTGCTGCGCGTCCGGCTTTTACCGCGTGCCTTAGAAATAATTTCCAAGATTTCGGTATGATTCTTACGACGAGCAATATCCTTTGCCGTTTCGCCCTGTTTATTCCGTAGACTTCGATCACAACCAGCTTCTAAGAGAATACGCGTCAATTTCCGTCGACCCATCGCTGCTGCTATATGCAAAGCAGTATCACCATTCTAGAATAGATAAATTATTTTAGAATGGATTTATATCGTAAAATAAAATGAAAATAAATAATTGTATTATAATTGTATTATTTAATAGAAATTTATTATCTCATACTTACTTTATTTTGGTCAGATACTTTGCATAGAGCTGAGATTAGTATACGCATTACACCAGCATGGCCATAACGGGCCGAAGTATGAAGCGGTGTATCGCCATACTGAAACAAGTAAAAGAAAGAATTAACTTTTTTAAGGAATAACTATATAATTTGTCTGGGGAAGAACATTTTTTATTTTATTTTTTTATTATTTATACTGCAATTACAGTTTAATATTCTTGTTATCCATCTATTTAATCTATTTATATCAACGAAATTTTTCCTTTTGATTATTGTTGCTAGTTTGTTTATCCTATTTCACATAAACAAAATTAATACATTATCACTTTATTTTCTGCAATTATATCTCTGTATATTTATTATAATTTTATACACATATAATTATAAAATAATATACATATTTCTATATATGTCTACGAAAAACGAACTTACGTATCATTGTCTACATATGTTTTAATTTTAAAAAATTTAGCTTCTCAGAATGCTAAACCTCTTGCTTTACTCTTTTCTCGTGATCCACGCGCCGATAAATACGATAAAGCGGTTGGAAGAAAAAAGCTCGGGTAGATTGCTCACGTTGTTCTGAAGATCGGGATTGCTGCCGGCTAGGAGGAGCTCTCGACAGCTTTGATTATGGCCATTTTGACAAGCAAGGTGAAGCGGTGCAAATCCAGCGAGATTCCTAGCGTGCAGTGGGGCCCGTTGAGTCCCGAGGGCCTTCGCCAGAACCGCCACGGTTCGACTGTAACCACGCCATGATGCCTCGTGCAGTGCCGAGTTTCCATGCTGAAAACACGCAGATATATCGATGGCTGCTTGGTGCTCGGCCCAAACTATAAGGTGTCTCAGAAGAGGCACGAATATCAATCTCAGACATAGGATTTACATAACTGTTCATATAATAATTCTCGATCTTTTAATCGAACAGTCCATGTTAGTAGGTTTCCTAGTAATTCTAGTTCTTCTAACTGTATTGTTTAGATTTCAAATGGAGATTGTTGTGTTTCAATTTTTTATGGTAGAGAGAGAGATGAGTAGATCAAGAGTTGAAAGAGGTCTTATTCAGTTTCTTATTCAATTTATATTTATCTTATTTTCTAGTTCGCTCTTTTTATCTCTAGAATAATTAAAAAGATTTGTGAAAAGTAATTTTATTATACTATAATAATAATTTTTAATAAAATTAAAAAACGTAAAGGAAAGATTATGAGCCTAAGGTCGTTATAATTTAAAAATTGAAAATGTTAGTAAATAAACATATCATTTAAAAATATAAAACTTTAATTTGCCGGCAATAAACAAACAAATAAAAACAAATGTTTCGATCCCTATTGGATCATTATCAATGTTAACAAAAACAATTTTAATTCTTATTAATGATTTTTAGTGTACATTTCTTGTTACATTATATTACTTATTTATTTATTACTTGCTTCTTAGTGTTTTTCTTATTATTTTATATTACTGATTATTTGTTTCTATTACATTTTTACATTATGTTTGTACTTTTTAACAGAAACAATAATTATGTGTCTATACTCTATCTCTATACATTATCTCTATATACATTAGAGGAATGTATTGTTACCAGAATACATTGATATCAACATTCTAATTACAATATTTACTACATGATTATTGACAACGTTAATACTGCGATTGAGAGCGAAGTATAATTTTTATATTTTTCTCTTTGTAATAATTTTACCGTTATTTTTGTTAATATTGATAATGATCCAATAGGAATCGAAACATTTGTTTTTGTTTGTTTGTTTATTATTGGCAAATTAAAGTTTTATAAAAGTTTTTAAAAAACATGTTTATTTACTAACGTTTTTAATTTTTAAATTGTAATGATTAACTTTAGGCTCGTAGCTCTTTTCCTTTTCGTTTTTTAATTTTATTATAACTTTATTTTAATATTATTATAGATTAATTTTATTATAGATTATATATAATTTTTAATTTTTAAATAAAAAATTGTTTTTAAGTACATATTTATATTTAAAAAAAATATTAAATTTTTATAAAAATTTGTTTGTATAATTCTAAGTAAATATTTAAATATTCTAAGTAAATGTATAAATGTAATTTTTTTTTGAAAAACCATTAATTTGATTTAACTATCATTTTTTATTGAGTAAATATTTTACTGTAAGTAAATACTTAGTTATATTCAAAGAAATATTAGGTGTGGGAAAAAGTTCGTGGCGTTTTTTTTAATGCCATCTAATGGGAAAAATGCCACGAACTTTTTCCCATAACTAATATTAAGTTTTAGTAAATTTTTCTCAGTAAAATTATTTCTTTCACAATAGATACTTAATATATACTATATGTATAAAAACTATATGGAAAACTATATGGAAAATTAAAAAAGATTAATACCTTTTTCTGTCTTTCTTTCACCTTCTCCCTCTCTTTTTCAAATTTAATTGTAATCGACATTACATAAATTTAAAAAATTAATTTTTCTGCAACACTCTGTATCTTGAATATAAATATGAATACCTGAGTTGTGTTTTACCTTACGTTCTACAGATAGTAAGGTATAATAGCTGTTAATAATAATTGTTACCATTAGTAACTATAATAACAATAGACACTAATCAGTTCGTACAAAGCAAATGTACCATTAATTTATGTACCATTTATTTATTTATTTAACACGTTTTCTGGGCATTTTATTATCTTTTTCGCCATCTTAATAATTATCTTAATAATTATCTTTATTTCATAATTAACTGTTAGTTCACACTTCATTAAATAGTATAAGTATTTTTACATAAAATTTGAAAGATTTATAATCTGTTTTTATCTATTTATTTACAATATAAAGTAGAACAAGGATATTTTATCTAATCTTTATTTAATTTTTAGAAAATTGATTTTTTCAAGTTTGTTAGATTCAAAGTTACAAAATAAAAATTTTCACGATATTTAATAGATCAAACAGTTTGCCAAATCCAAGAATTTAAAGAGACATATTCGGCGAAGTTTTAAAGTATTTCATGAAATATTCTGAAAAAATTTATCAAAATATTTTTTGTATTCTTTGCATGATAACTTTTGTGATACAATAACTACTACATTTTTAAAAAATTGAAAAAGACAATATTATATATTATAGAATCAAGAGAATAATAGCGAATTAAGTCATTGCAACAATTTTAAGTTACTAAACTTAAATTACAAAATAACAGCTATACTTTTAATCTAAAACTATTTTATTGACTTTTAAAATTAACTTATTCTTTTCATTATAATTATAATATCATTCAACCAGGACAGCTCTCAATTCGTATAATATCAATTTTCAAGAAATTTATTACGTCATTTAATTGAAATCCCTGATTCGCCAGCGAACTTCACAAAAGTTGCCATGACATGCCATGCCGTGCGCACAGCGCGCGATCGCGCAGCTGGTGCTCATAGAACTGGTGTACGGTACACGGTGTAGTGCAACAAAGGAAAAAGGCGAATGGGCAAAAGAGGATGACCGAGAGACTTATAACCGCTCGCCCATACTTGGCGAACAGTCGCTGGTCGATGAACCGTGCCATGCCACTCGCGACAGCATCGCCGCACACATTTAACCCATACGTGCACAATGCTGCTCAGTATATAGGGTGTTCTTGTTGAAAACTTTGAGAATCGCGTAACTTGATCATGTTAATTATTTCTGTCTAAAAATCAGAGAGTAAATCTCTCTAATAACGATAAATAATCAAAGCGTGAAATTGAATTATTCTGTATATATAAAAATCCAATAAATATTTAATATATTATATTTTAACAATCACACATAACTTCGAAAAAGCGGAAAAAATTTAGTATTTTAGTATTTTAGTAGTATTTTATACAAACATTTCTTAACTTTAAATAAAGATAATTAAAAAATATATTAGTACTATTTCTTATAATTTAAATCGAGTTTTAAAATAAAAAATAAAAAAAAAGATAATAGAAAAAAAGAGGAAGAAATATGTAAAAAATGTTCAAAAATAAAGAGATTAAAAAATTATCAATTTTTTTATTCTTTTTTGTCGTCTCTCCCTTTTTATTGTCTTTCTCCTTTATTTAAATTAGTCTTATCTTTCATTCTTCCATGAGAGAGTATTTTATTTCTGTAATAATAGGTCGTTTTTTTTATTATACAAAAAAAATACATGAAATGATGATGAGTCATAGTGAAATTTACAATTCATTCATTAAAAATCGAGCTAATTATGAATTTAATTGTTGAATGAATTAAATACATATTTAAAAATCTTATTTTATTATAAATTAAAGTTGTAATTTTACAACTAAATTTTATAACTAAATAAGATTTTTAAATATGTATTTTATAATATATGATTTTTAACAAATAATAATAAATTTTTTAACATTGCTAAAATTATGGATTAAAAATTATTTAAAAAATTTAAATTTGTTTTAAATTTGTTACAAACTTAAACTAAAAACAATTCATATTTCACTTGTTACTGCGATCGGTTTGAAGAAGCAATTGATTAATATAGAAACAACGATAAGATATATTTAAAGATATTTTATATATGCATATTTACAAATTTATTACAAATAAATAAATTATCAAATTATATTCCCAAAAATCATATTATTAATTTTATTTACTAATATAATTATATTAATTATCAACTAATTTTTAATAAAATTATTAATTCTTATATTATTCTTATATATTTTTTTCTTATATATTTTAATTTAGAACGTTATATATTATGTATATTAATTTCTATGCGTAATAAATGTAAAAAATTTATTAGAATTATTGATTGTAACTAAATATTGCTAAAAATCGAAAATGATTGCATCAACTACAAGATGAGTTCGTTTTTAATGATCACATGTAATATGTCAGGATGGCCGAGCGGTCTAAGGCGCCAGACTCAAGGTTCATAACCTTACCCGTCTATGACAGGTATATGGAGGCTTCTGGTCCTCTCTGAGGGCGTGGGTTCGAATCCCACTTCTGACAAATTTTTTTTTTCGTTATTTACATCGCATTATCTTAATATCATCATATTAACATTCAAATATGTGACGAAATCCAGATAATTTCGAATGATACGAGTTCAAATATCGATAATTTAAGCAATTTTATTTTTTTGTATTTTTTTGTATTTTATACTTTTTTCGCGTTGTTACAAAATATTATTACGTGCAATTATTTTTTGCATGGAGAAAAATAATGTATTGACAGTATTAGCCAACAATCTAATTACAAATAATAAATAATCTTGTTTATTCAATAACGATTTTAATGAAACAAATAACATTATTAAAACAACAACATTTATATGTTTCATTAATATTAACATTGAAAATTAACAAGATTATTTTTTAATTAGTTTGGTGTGGCTAGTGCTATTAATTATTATATAATTATATACAAAATATGTACAAATATTCTTTTTTCTTTTGTAAAATTCCTGGTTAGTAACGATTCTTAATAAAAAAAAATAATCTAAAAAAATCTAAAAGAATAATCAGAAGAATAATTTTCGCATTGTTTCTTTTACAAAAAAATCAAGTTTAAAGAAATGAAAAAACTACTCACATATATGTATATGTATATATAATTATATATAATCATAATAATTTACAGTTATATAATATATAAACAATTTTT
>NW_012130101.1:2673573-2696306 GCF_000143395.1 Atta cephalotes | reverse complement strand
GAACAATGCGGAAATTATTCTTTTATTTTTTATTTCTTATAATTATATTACAATATTATATTCCTGTACCAAATAATAAATTTAAACAAAAGAAAAAGAGGTATATGTATATAGATATATTTCATTATATACAATTGAACATGTTCTTATATGAAAAATTATTCGAAGTGCTTTTAAAAAAAAAAGAAATAAGTGTTTCAATTTAAAAGACACGGCTAACAAAAGAAAGAAGTATTTTAATTTAGAAAAGCCGGTTATCGATGAATCAGATATAACTAGGTTTTTAAGCAGCTAAATACTTAATTGCAGCGATACCATCAGTCCAGCCTATTATTTTCTAGAATACGGCGAATGTGTAAGTCTCATCAATAGATATTTAATAACATCGATATAGCTGGGTACTATGGTGAACACCGCTGTTCATTCAAGGTCATGGCGAAATAACAGATATCAAATATTCAGGTACGTAACTACGCCGGTTGTGTACATCACTCAGTCACACATTTGCGGATATATAATGCTTCTCCTACGCGTACATTTGCCGAGTATCCGGCGGGATGTTACTGCTCGGAGTATTTTAATGTATTCACCCCTCCTAGGAGGAGGAGAATCGGATCGGGCATGCTAATTGCCTGCGGAACAATAGTGGGATTCTTCGACGAGTGTGCGATTCCCCGGCTAGGTTGTATTGCACATCGGGAATAATTTCGTTTTATTTCAACCCACGTATATGTATATGTGCGCAACATGAGTATTCCGGCACTTTTATGAGTGGTTCGTGCCTACATGTTCGATTCAGCCATGACGATCGAATGTCAATGTACTCCCTAAATTCTTTGGGGAAATGGAATCTCTAAAGAGTGAAAATTGAGCCAGTCATGAAAAAGAGTAGCTCAATTTTCAATCTTTAAGAATGAGATTTACTTTGAAAATTTTTAAACACACGAATCTAAATAAACTTTACATATTACCATTTTATAGATAAACTATGAATTGTTTGCATGGAGAATGTTAATGCGCAATTATTATTAATCTGCAATTATTTATTGATAGAAGCAAAGTATGAAAAAAGTGTGAAAAAGAGTATAAGGAAAATTTCTTTGAAAATTTCCTCGGAATAATCTTTAAAAAGATAATAATTCTATACTTTTGCAAATTGTAAATAAAAATGTAAGATATAAAATATTAAGGGTATGTATTAAGAAAAGATAGAATCTTCAATCAAAGTAATAATAAATAATAGTATTCATTTATATATGAAAATGTAATTATCTCAAAGTCGTTATGATTTAGAGATTACTTCCCTCTCTGCGTTTAGTAGAGCAGTATTGATTTATCTACCTGCGTTATTCTATAATTTGCGACATTAAATATAGTTCTACAATACGAAGAAGAAAGATATGAAATATACACTTTTTACAAAATTTTAAAATAATATTTATGTCTAATTATATCAAAAAGTTATTATTTATCATACTTTTCTTGTTATTGCGTAACAGATTATTTTCTCTTTTAAGTTTTTGTAAAAAAAAATAATTTTGTAATATTATTAAGAAGAAGATAGAAATTACACATTTTGTAAAATTAAATAATTTTTCTATCTAACATCATGTCAGTAAAAGTCATTAATTATCGACAAATATTTTCCTTCTCAAATTTTTAATCAACGCATAACAAATTATTTTCTCTTAATAATTATTTTCTTTTTTCGTATTAAAATAAACATAAAACTGATGTTAATGTAAAAGTAGGATAAATATATCATGAATATTGGTTTTCATAAAAGTTAATCATAGGTCTTCATGTATAGGGTAGCTACCCTTCACAGACCGTGTGGCCTAACGGATAAGGCGTCGGACTTCGGATCCGAAGATTGCAGGTTCGAATCCTGTCACGGTCGATATCTTTTTTTCTTTCTTTTTTTTAGAAAAATATAACAAATTGTATAAAGACAGATATTGCAAAGTAACGCTTGAAAAATATGTATGCAAAAATAAGTACATTAAAGAAATTGAAAACGGTATGAATTATACTTTAGTTATTCAATTAAAAATAGCACGAGTTATATTATATGAAATTAATATAGTTGATAATTATTTATATATAAACATATAATTAATTATGTATCTCTTAAAACAATCATATATTTTTTTTATAATTATGGAGAATTCGATTTAAGAATAATATAAAAAAGTAACATTTGCAAATTTAATACCATAATAACTTTGAACTACTGCAATTATTATTTTAAAAATGTAAGTATCTAATAAATTATAGAAAAAAAATTAGGAAACATAATCAAAGGGTATTATATTAATTATAAGAGCAATATCGAAATTGATTGGAAAATAAATGTATATGAGACACAAGATGTAAAAAAAATTGTAACATCTCTCTTATTATATATAATTTTTAAGTTTATTTCGCGAGCAATAAATTTAAAAACAGAATTTATGACATAAATTCAAAAGAAATATTTTGTAAACATTTGATTTGTGTATGCGAGAAACATTGTTTAGTTTACAATCAATACTAGAAAAATGTCTATTAAATCAAAGCTAGATCTTCATTGCTTTAAATAATTCAATCTTGAATTATTAATATACACTGTATATGTACTTGCATATACATCATATTGTAGTCTTTTTAGAACTGCACGCCGATTATTTTTCCGCACTTATAAACGCAATTAAAACTACTCTAGTAATCACAAATTAAATTGACAAACAATTTAATAATTTGCTACTATCAAGCCTCATATTATAAAGATGTTAATATGTTAAAACTGTTAATAAATGTATTGTTTAATTTATTATTATATAGTTTATGTATATTTATATTATTATGCATATAATAATAAAATTCATAATTTTTTTTTATTTTTCTGCTTTTATGCACAGTTACAATATTATCTATTATACTCTGGTAAATATTTTTTTCAAAATTTTTCATATAATTTTTCAGAATTTTTTATATAATTTTTCAGAATTTGTATATAATTTTTCAAAATTTCTATATAATTTTATAACTTTCTCACATTTTTTTTATACAAGAATTGGAACACTTTTCAGAAAATCTACATCTTTTCTCAGAATTTTCCATATATGATAATTATGAAATACCGTAAGATTTCTAAAATTTTTTGTAAGTATTTTCTGATAAAATGTTATAAAATCTAAAAAATTAAAAAATATTTTTTTTAAATTATGGGATGAAAAATCTTAAAATATTTCAAAATTTAGATATGAAAAATTCTAACAAAATAAGAGAATATGTAAACTTTCCAAATATTTCTGAGTATTTCTGAAAAATGTTCCAATTTGTATAAAAATTATAAGAAAAATTTTCATCAGGGAATGCTTAGAAATATTCAGTTATTCGCTATTTTCCTCTTGTATTCTAATGCTTACTAATAATAATATTTATTATATCGCCAGAATTCAATAATTATTTATTGTCTTTGTTGAAGACAAATGGTTTCTATATTTTATACAATAGCTAAAATATTTAAAATGAAATTTACGCTGCACTACTCACCTCGTCAGTGGCGCTAACGTCGACGCCTTGCAGCAACAGGATCTCGCACACTTCCACGTGACCACCTGCCGCGGCCAGCAATAGAGGCCCCCGGCCATTCTGAAACACGTCAGGAATCTTGAATATCTTCGTGCAACTGTGCATGCTCGATAAACTTATTAATTAAGAGTCATGCGCTGAAAATATTAAAAAATGAATTCCTTTTAGGAACGCCGAATAAAATTTCTTAATCAGCTAGATTTAATTTCTTTAACATAAATTAATGTTACATAAAAATCTCTTTTTCTCAGTCAATATATCTTATAATGCACATTTGCAATTCATATAAATTTATAAACTAACTCCTTCAATTTTATATTTTATGTATGCAACAAAGTTGTATTTTGTATTAATTTTTTCCTATCAGTTTCATATTTTCCTATCAATACTTTCCTATCAAAAATTCACGGAATACTATCTTTTTCAATTTATTATCTCGCAATATTAATTCAAACTCTCATTACTCAAAAGTTAAATTAAAAAGTTCTGTTTATTATTTTAAAGTAATCTCAAAAATTCATATGTACATACATACATATAAATGAATTATTTATTTAGTAAAGTAATTATTATTTAGTAAAAGTACATCGCATATAAACGAATGCGTTATATATATACACAAATTTCAAAAAAAAAATAAAGATTTACTATTTATTAGCAACTGTGAAATGTATTAGTGCAAAAACAAGATTTTTTCCTATTTTAAATAGATGTGATTTAATGTAACTTTTTGTAAAATTGCAGTTATATATTGTCTAGGAAAATTAATAAATTAAATCTCATCCAATGGAAAGCGTGGTGGCAAATAATATAATAACAAATAATTGATAATTTTAATCATATAGAATTACAAGTTATCAATTAATTAAAGTACAAGCAATCTTATGTTAATAAGCACATATCAATCTGATGATCTATTTCTATTCTTTTATATTTCAGCAGAAGTGCAAAAGATAAATGTGTATCGCACCTATTTGCATTCTAAATCTAATCTAACTGATGCAGTTACATACATTACATAAGAAATTATGCCGCATACAAGAACGAAGTAAATTAATAGCTGAAATTAATATATTTCTGCCAGCCGCCCTCGAGGCCGTTAATAAAGTATTCCAGACAGTGTCATAAGTAATTACAAGCGGAACTCAATTTAACGCCTTGTAGTAATTTTAAACTTTTTCTTAATAATATTAATTTATTTATAGAGAATCGTTTTTTAATTTCATTTCTACAAAATCTTTAAAACATGAATATAATGATAATAAAATCTAGATAACTGACATTTTGATATTAAAATGTCGATAAATTCAAGATATCATTTTAATGAAATAACAATAAATAACATCAACTTGCTATTTGAGCAGTAAAATGATATATTTTTTACTTTTTAACAGAGAAATTATTTGTTAATCTAAATTCTGAAAATTTATGATTTGTTTTTCGAAAGTATTCATAAAAAGATATCAAAAGAATTATGTTTCTAAAAATTAAAGTAACATAAAAGAATTTTTTATATTAAATAAATTCTGTTCATGTGTGTATTGTGAAAAAACTTGAAAAATTTGAGAAGTAAAAAGTCATACTTCGTCAGGCAACGGTTTAACATTTTCGTTGAGCAAGCATGCAACTCGATCAACATCACCATGAGCAGCTGCCTCGCGCAACTTTTCTGCCATTCCAATCGCACATCTGTAATTAGAATAATGCATATTATTTTAAATAATAGCGAGTAACATGTGCCTTGAAATTGTTTTGTAACTTTAATAAACTTATTATATTTTATGTATCCATTTTATAAACAGCAGATCATTATTTAAATGAATTAAATCACTCTGACATAAAAAAATTAAAATCTTTTTGTTTTAAAATATAAACTCAAGAATAATATATACAAATATATATACATATAAATATGTACACAATATATACAAATATTCGTCCAATTAATTTGTATGAAAAACGCAAATATTCATTATAAACGTCTTTATACATTCTGTCTAAAAAAAAAATTGGGAAATTTTAAAGAAAATTAATAGATCTTTTTAAAAAGTCGAAAATATTTTAATCGGCTATGTTAATATATAAATAAAGAATAAATTATAAGAACTATACAGGATGTTATGTAATTCATCCGGCAACGTTGTAGACAGGTAGAGCGGACTAAACTGAATCGAAAAGACCTTTTTCAGAATTTTTTATCAACTTTTTAGTATTGCAATTTTTTTATTTCTATCAACATGAAAAAATACGATTAAAAATTAAAAAATTCTAAAAAAATTCTGAAAAAATTCTTAGAATCTTTATGAGAAGAAAATAAACAATTTTTGTCTCTTGCTATTTTTCTGTAAAGTTGAGTAAAAAATTATTGAAGACCAATATTCAGATTTTTAATAAATAATATCTTGTTAACTCTTTCGAAAATTGCAAAATGGTAGTAGACTTTTCGACTCAGTTTAATCCACGAGTGTTTGTTGGATAAATTACGGGATATCCTGTATTACCGCACAAAATTATTTTAAAATAAATTAAATTTTACTTAAATAACAAATGTGTTTAAAAAATAATATGTTTAAAAAAACATAATTTTTTATTTAAATATACTAATAAAATCTGTCTTATAAATTTTATAATCCACCAAAATAAATTACTGAAAAGGATGTGATATTTTCCAAGATAATAGAATCTTTTAAATGAACTTCACAGAATTTAAATGTCACTTCTTTACGGAGATAAACTTAACGCGTTAAAAAAGTAAACCAAGATAGCGTCTAATGTTTCTCGTTAAAGGAAAAATTCTCATTAAAGAAAAAATTAAATTTTTTTTTTTTTTTTTTTTGAGTTAAAGAGAGTGTCCGTGGGCGAAGTTTATACATTTGCAGTTTTTTCGAGCATTTATTTTATCTCTTTTATTCGCATCGTATAATCCGTGTAACGTGTGGACAGTAAATTATCTCGATGCCTGGCGTGGCAGTATATGATCTAGGATCCGAAGTACGTTCGCTAATGAGATAGATCTATACTTCCTTGACGGAGCAAGACTCGTCGTCCGTTTGTAACATTAATCTCGGTCGTGGTTATTTCTTTATAGTGACTCTCTATAACGACTCCAGAAATAACGTTGATGTGAACCAATGATAGTATGTGGCGAGAGAATTTATGAGCGACTCGTGGAAGTACCATGAGGCGCGAACTGATGTGTAATCCAATCGAAATGAAAACTTTCCAGATAATTTCTGCATTTTTTAAACAATATACATTAAAAGATATGTACTGAGATTTTTCTCGCTTCTTCTTTCTGACACATTTGTCAAGTTTACAGCGATTATAACGCTACGAGCAAGTCGAGAAAAAAACACGACGTGCACGTGTAAAACTCAATTTAATCTTCATCTTAAATTATTGAAACATGGATGTAGTCAAGAAAGCAGAAAGAGACTAAATCTTAAAAAAGAAAAAAATAATTAAGACTTCTTAATCGGACTATGCTTAATGAGTATTCAAGAAATTGATTTTAGAAAAAAAGAAAAAATTGGAGGTAAAAGATCTTCGGAGATGGCACTCCAAGATGAGTAATGTTATAAATTTAAGTTTTTCCAATTCGAAAAAAAAAGTTCACAATTTTAAGAGAAACATAAAATAAATTAATAAATTAAATATGTATAATTTTATTATTTACATCAATAATTCATTAAAAATAATAATATACAACAAAGAAAGTCCAATAGTTATATTTAAAAGTCTCTAATTTGACATTCCTTCCTTAAATAAAATTCTGGCTATGCCGATGTATTGAGATACTCTGTATATATTTAGACCATTAATTTTATACATTAATGATTTTAAGAAATGATATTATAAGCTAAGGAAATGTTGTAATTATATTTTCCATCATATCGTGGTCAGTAGTTTGATTATCTATGTACTTCCGCGTCTCGCCCTAAAATAATGAGACGCGTCCGGACCATCCTAACTTATTAATATTGTAATACCGTTATGCGTGGCAGCACTAAATTCAAATATCAAACGGTATACCTATATATAGGAATCACGCTTCATCGACATTTAAACATAGATGAGAACGAATTACTGTGAACACATGCGTGTTCACGATGTTTTCCTTTATTGACTCAAGTTGTAATTTTCTAATTTACTCTAATCGAACAATCTGTACTTGGCAAACAGACAAATGTAAATCTGAAAAATCAGAAGAAACTAATTTTTCAGAAGAAACTAAAGAAAAAAGCGTGATCGCCATTTTCAGGATAAATAAATAAATTGAATAAATAAATACAAATGAATTAGAACTTACTTTTAAAATTTAGCTGTTATAAATATAAAATTTCGATCTTGACTCTTATTAGTCTTGAACAAATTGTTTATTTTTATTTAGCTGTTATTATGTCAAAACAAAAAGTAACGAATAGTAACAAGTTGAATGTAATGACTTATGAAACTGTCTTTCCAATCAGAATACAAGTTCAACAAGTCTTAATTATAGTAATCAAACTATCAAAATTTTTTTAATTATTTATTTGATGCTCTAATTTGGTATTAAAATATGTGTACATTATACACAGATTAACTTTATCGATCATCTCTTGGTACCAGAGTACAGAATTAAAATATTTTAAATATTATAATTACACATATATTTATGTTATCTTTTTTCTTCAAAATTATAAACTACTGCTTCCTTATACATACCATATTCCTTATATTATACATATTATGGACATTCCATCTTTTTGTTCATATTACGAATCTGGATATAAACGGTTCCTTATTCTCTTTGCATTGAATAAAAAGAGAAAGGAAAAAATGCGGTTCTTTCCAATCATCCTGATTCCTATCCTCCCTCTTTTTATAGATGACGGAACTTAACTTCGTCAATAACCGACACTACGACGGACGAAACCAATAATTTTATCATGTTTATTTTATATGTCGGTGATGTATCTCACGCATCGCCGTATTTCCTGTAGCGCGACTACATCGCAACATTATGATAAGCAGGACTGATTTCTGTATTTCGTTGCATCCTTCTCAACAGAGAGCCACCCCTAAATAGACTCAATATATTAAGTAGATGAATATTATTAATATTAAAATAAATTAAAATTCATAAGAAGTAAATTCAGAAGAAAGTAAATTAAAATTCACGCTGAAAAATTATCGTACAAACTTAATTTGCGAATTTTTTTTATTCATTTAAAGTCATTTTTATACAAAAATGTAATTGAAAGTCTTTTTTATCTCTTTAATTTTTAAAATATTTTTATGATTCAGTATTATATTAAAATTCTTGAACAAAATGTACTGCTAATTAAATAAAAAATAAATATTTATAATTAGTAACAATTATAAAAATTTACAAGGAACCGACATTATTCCTCCTTATGACTCAAGAAAAAGAAATTTTTCAAAATCATTTATACAAAGACTTATTTCTTATTGCTTTTAAATTTTCAATGTGATAACTAAAAAATTATATAAATGTATTTTTTATATAAAACGAAGCAATAATGATTCTAAAATATTCTACGTTTTTAACGGCACGACTGGAAAGTATAGAATTTAGATATAGAATTAGCGTTTCTAAAAGAAACTTCTAAAAGAATTTGTTTAAGAAAACGGTCCTATCTGCAAGATCATCAATAGCAGCTTAACGAAATCGCTGTCATGTTTCCAATCAACCTAATGACTTAATACTATGCATACAATAATATCAAGATATCAAGATATTGATTATTATCTAGCAAAAAACGTGTTATTAATTAAAGAAAAAGATTTTAAAGAAAATCGATCCGTTATGATTATACGCATCAGCTATCTTGACAAAAAGAAAACGAATAATATCTAAACATTAACAGTTATATTGTTTCTCTTTGCATTTTTTTGAAAATGATAGTAAAATATAGTATATTAATGGAACATGCTACGCATGAGTTTAAGTTTTTTCATAAAATATTTTATGAAAAAAAAATATATATATATATATAATTTGGAAAAGGCGGCAATCTTTCATTATACGATTTAAAATTTTAAGATAGACAAGCAATATATATTTGCAATCAAAATAATTTACAGATTTGTTATCTAAATATATATTTGTTATCTAAATATATATTTACACACACAAAAGTTTGACATTTTTTGTTCGTGAACTGGAATAAATATCTTGTTACTTAATACATTATTTTATTTGAATCGTATTTTTCATAAAAAATGGAAAAAAAATATTGTAATAAAAATTAAATTGTAATAAAATTATTTAAAAAATGATAACATTACAAAAAAAATTCCTGAGGTATTCATATAACAAATTATTTTAACCATTAATTGCTCAATCGTTTAATAAAAAGATTCTTATTGTTTGCATTTAATTAAGATATAATTTTATGTGCGCACGATTGTTAGCGATACGAAAGATCCGGGTTTTCAACGTTGCGCACACCCTACTCGGAAAAATACATGACAATTATCTACTTGCCTCGCTGGCTTCAACCGAACCGACCGTCCCATCTCGCACATTCCTGCACATTTCGTCCATTATCCGGCGTTATAAAAAATTCCATATCATAATGATGGCGGAACTAAGTTCACTTCATCAAAAAATTAAATGTACAAATTACATCTGATTACAAAGTGGTTTGCAGCAAAATAACTAATAATTTAATTTAAATAATGGCAATGTTGAACATATATCTATGTTTATGTATATATTTAGTATTTCATCAAGACAAGATTTCTTGTCTTAAAGAACATTTCTTGTTTTGTCTTGATCTTCAAGATAAGAAATTTTGTTTTTCTTATCCATTTCTTGACAATGTATTTCTTGTCTTGAATTCAAGAATCTTAAATTTCTTGAAATTTCTTGATTTTTTAAGCACCTTTGTGGCTCTTTGACTACGTCACATCGTAAGAGATAATAAGACAACATAGGTACAAATTAAATGTCTCGTAATTTACTATGTTTAAATTCATGGTTTAAAAGTGTGTTTATAATGTCTATTATGCACAAATCTATTAATAAAGATTTAAAATATTTCTCAAATTATCATTTTTAATATCATGAGGTTACTGCCAAATATAATTCATTATTTCAGATTATTAGATTCCTGAGATTATTAGATATAATTATTATTATTATAATTACTATATATTTTAATCATTCTTGATTTAATTGATACTATTAGTAAAAGTTGCAAATGTTTATACATAATATACTTTTGCCAGTAATATCGCAATATCAATTTTATATATATATTTCTTTACATAAATGTAAAAGTTAATATATGTTAATATATGACATAACAAGGACATATCAGTGAATATAATTTAATTTGGTTAGATCAGGGACTTCACTTTTTCATTAAGCGATTTACATGGTTATATTATTTTGCTATTTAGTAAAAACGTATGAATATACATTTCTATATTATATAATCTGTTATAAATACCAATAATACAATTGAAAATGTTGAAACCTAACTTATTCAAAACTTTTCAAATCAGAAATAAAATAATAAAGTATTAAAAATAAAAACTGTCACGAAAATTTAAGAAATTTCAAGAAATTTCTTGACTTATTATCAAGAAATCTTGGTCTTGATAACAATTTTTTGTCTTGAAATCAATTTCCAATTTCTTGTCTTGATTCAAGACAAAACCAAAACAAGATTTCTTAAATTGCTTGATCTTGATAAAATATATTATATATATATATATATATATATATATATATATATATTATAAAAAAGAGGAGTCACAAATAAAAATTTAGAATCTAAATTCAAGTGTTATATTCGTCTGAACATAAAGAAATTATCCACGAATTCGAGATGGATTTAATTAATAATGTTAATGAGAAATATTTTATAAATTACTTATAAACATTGAAACTCTAACGATTTATATATTAGATTTAAAGAGTTACCTTTACTAGTTTCCTTGGCGAAAGTTCTTAAAATACTCTTTACATAATTTCTTCTATAATTAAATAAATCTGAAGAAGCTTAAGATATCTATTAAAAATCTTCGTAAATTTAAAATATAAAAAAATTCTTAAAAATATCATGAAAGAGGATTTTATTTTATAGCCTTGTTTTATTCCGAAGTACACAAACTTGCCTTTATTAATATCAGTTAACAATATAATATACATATTATTACGATTATTTGTTTATGGCATTTGTAATGCGCAGCATTGGATGGATAATACCGGTGCCGCCACGTGTGAACATACACATATACAACCATGTGTGTACGAACAAATACTTGCGTTTAACTCGCGCGAAACCGGTATTTGTGCCTTCTAGTAAAACTTTACGAGAATATACAGAGTACTTCAACAAAGTTTATAAGCATTAAAGGCGAAACTCTGAACGCAGGCGCGTTCAATTCTGATAAAGCACATATACGGATTCTAAAGATTATTATTCTAAAGAGACTCAGAAATTAATATAAACTATTCAAAACGAACTTTCGCAAATCAATGTAGGTGAAAGATTGTATAAATTTCTTATTCTTTTTTTAATATAATTTTTTTTATTTAATAAATATAAGAAGATATGTAAGGAAGTAAACATAGAAAATAAAAAAAAATTGTAAGATGTAAAAATACAGCATATTTAATTAAATAAGAAGATTCTAACAAGAAATTTTTTTTCGCTTGTTGGATGCTTTCTTATTATAGGATATGAACAAATGGAACTTTTTAATACGTTTCTGTGATCATTACACGCCCTTACCGCTCACAAAGGTTCACAAATACACTTACCGGCCATATACGCTTATCTAGAGGGCGTTACTTGCGAAAGTAATCCTTAATCCGTATTGAAATCCGTTGGATAATATGTCTTTTGCAAAATTTACCTCCAAGCGAAAAACATAAAGGCACACATTTTATTACACTCCAAATGAACTATCACACAAAGACTTGATCCTTTTGCCGATATCACGCAGCACAAAAGTCATTGAACACCAGATATAAGGAACCATTATCAAATGTAATACTTGGTCTGAAAAAATTTAACTTAAAACAAAATTATTTATCACAAAATGACATTCCACATCTTTTAATGTTGGAATTTAATGAAGAAGATAGAAGATCCGTTATAGAATTCTGTAAAAAATAATATTACTATTATCTCAGAATTAGCTTAAAACAAGTCAGTTATTTCAATTTAATGAATTAATTTTTCATTTCTTGTGCATAAAAATTTATTCTTTTCAATATAATAATTTATGTAAGATATAATTCATATTTAATCCATATTTAATTTTCAGGTAATTACAACAATGAAACTTGAAGCGATAAATCATTAAAAATTTTCATTTATCGCACTTATATAAAGTTTATAAAGTTTATAAAATTTTTTTATTAAAATTTAAATAATTATTATCATTTATCGATAACTATATATCTCTATTTTTATCAAATATATTAATATAAAATATTATTATTCAAATATATAAATTATTCATATTTATTGAAACTGATTTAATGTAATTGATGTTATAATATGAGATCTTTTTCACTTTTCCTAACTCTCTTTTTCCCTCCTTTCTTTAAAATTATTCATAAACCAACTAAAAGTTATGTTTAACGCTATCAAAATTCCTTCTATTTATTGGAGATTTCAATGCCCGCATATTCAAATCGATTGCGTTACTAGAACATATTTTGTAGAATTTTGCAAAAGATTTTGCTTTCCCAACAAATTTTCATTTTTATGCCTAATAATTGGCAATTAATTGAAATAAAAACTTTATTCAACACACACATATAAAATATTCTTTCTAATATATTTTCTGCAATATATACGGTAAAAAAATTCCGTGTGATCCGTCGACAGTAATTTTGTACTGTTTTCAAACAATAATACCAATTCTTTAAGTAAGTCTTATTATAAATTTAATTTTTTTTAATTTTGCAATTAAATATTTTATGCAGCGACATAAAAGCACACAAAAAAATTTCAAAGTCTACAATTTATACTGATTCAATAAAAAATTGTATTTTGTCGTAATCGTTTTACAAGACTCTTTCTACTCCTTGAAAAAACTTTAAAACAGAATTTAGTTATCTATATCTAAATAATACGCTTCATAATTGTTTTT
This sequence comes from Atta cephalotes, assembly GCF_000143395.1. Taxonomy (NCBI): domain Eukaryota; kingdom Metazoa; phylum Arthropoda; class Insecta; order Hymenoptera; family Formicidae; genus Atta; species Atta cephalotes. Next base: position 2,682,608 of record NW_012130101.1, on the reverse strand, counting down.
ATATGCATAATTTCAATCATGTCGCTGTATGTTCGTTTACTTTTATTGCAATAATTATACCCTCAGGATTATATAAAAAATTTATTGAGTTTAAAATCTTGAAAAATTTTCTACAATTACATTTATGATTCTTTAATCTCACTTTGTAATCTCACTTCCGATGAATCGTTTCCATTTTCTCCCTCAAATTCCCGACATTTTCAACACAAAGATCACAGATTATTTGAAGCTATATCTACGAGTACACGCGCGGGTCTACGAGTACACGATCTCTCTTGAATTGTTTCACTTTTAATAGTGCACTTTGACTTGCGACGTATGTTACATCGACATTTACTGATACAATTAATGTTTCAGTGTGCACTTTCGAATGGACATGTTCTTTCAATCGGAAGACTCGAAAAGGCGGCCGCATCGAGACTGGTCGCGTCGAGAGAAAGCTGCAACTCGCAAGCAAGTAGTTCTTCAGGAACCCAGTTCAGTACCGTCGCAAGTCGATTCCATAAGATCTAAATGAAAAATAGGAAATAAAAAGAATATAATGAGATAGCCTTTAATTAAGTAATCTAACAAAAATAATTTTCAAACTTTATAAAATTTCACTGTAAATTTCACTGTAAATCGATACAAATTAATACATCTACATTTCCGCTGACATAAAGTCAATTAATATCCGTTATATAAAATCAGTTAATACGTTTTTTTTTATTTTTAAATGTACATTTAAATATATATGCATATTTTTTTACATAATTTACGGATTATTCTAATTAATAAATCACATTTGGACTATCATAAATCTATTTTTAATTTTATCAGAAAATATATATTATTCTGCATTTGTGTATGAATTATATGTATAATACAAATGAAATATTTTTGCATATATCGTTTAAAGATACTATTTGAAACATTAGATAATTAGAAAAAGGTGAAAAATTATTGTAGTATACCCCAACAGCACAAAAATTGCAGCAATATGTGATATTGCTGCAACTTTTGTATTGTTGGGATATATTTTTGTATTTTTACTGCAATATCACCTAAAAATATTAGAATCCAAAATTTTAGATAATAATTTAGATAAACTCAGTAAAAATATATTTCCATTTTTTACAATAATCGATAATTTTTCAATAAATAAATTACAATGCAAAAAACAACATTACATGCATTGTTTAAATGACTGTATATATTTTATTTAGATATAGGTAACTAAAAGTTTGTTATGAGCCAGCACTGACCCTTGCTACCGGAGCCAATGGCCCTCCTTCCACCAAGCTTTCTGCGTTACGATAACCGGATTTATTCTGACCATAGTGGAAGAAAACTCAGGTGTCTTCTTGCGCATTATTTCCAACAGCCAATGAAAATGTGACACCATATACTGCCATGTTGCCGCGGTTATTTAAATTAGGTGCCTATTATTTTATTTATTTTTGTGTTTTTAATCATGTTTACTTACAATGTATAATAATAAATTTGATTTTATCTTTTGCCACAATAAATTTTCCATAAGCTTCTTTCTGTTTTAATATTAATAAATGCTTTTTTTTTTAGGAAGTGACAAAAACCTAATAGCAGAAACCTTCATGGGATGTCCTGAGGACGTCCGTATGTCCTTTGAACATCCTAAGAACACTCCTAGGATATATCCTGAATAGTATGTTATTAGGGATGTATATATTCCTGAATTCTTTTTGATGATCATTTTTATATTTTTTTTATTTAGCAAGTATTCATTTGATCTCTCAAACTGTATCATTTCACAATTACGGCGGTGCAAATGTTTAAATGATCGCATTTAGAATCTGCATAGAAACGTACAAAATTCATCTCGAGAACACCTGAATTCTTGCCATAAACATAGTATATTTCTTGGTTCTTCCACCATGATTCTGCAGATCATACTGAATCTGTTATGTCTTGACCAATAGCATAACTAATGCGATGACATTAGAATTGAAATTTATTCATGTAAAGAAAAATTTATTATTATGTGACCTCTTTTTTTAAAAGTAATTCTGCAAATAATAATTTATCATTATATATAAAAAATATATATAATTTTATATACTTTTATATTTATAATATAAATATGTATAAATATATGTATAGTGCAAAGGAAATTTATTATTATATATATATATTGTATATAATTGTATATCATTTTTAATATTATAAAATGTAATTTGATTAAAATGGTCAATAAGTAACAAATTAAAAAAATGTAGTATTATTGTACTTATATCTATATTTATAAAACAAAATTACTTTTAATTCTTTCTGCCAAATAATTAACATTTAATTACTTAATTATAAACTATCAATTAATCATTTGAATTATTTAATATAATTCTTGCAGTAATGAACGAAATATTCAACTCAAAAAATTTAATATCAAATGAAAATATCAGATCGATTATGAAGAAACAATCAACGAAAAATCGCCGTAAAATGCAGCAATGTCCGAAAAACAATTTCAAAGCAATAAAATTTGCTATATTTGCATCATAGAAGAAAATTTTTTTCTAACACGATTTTGGTTTCATAAAGAAAGATTTTAAGTAAAAATCAACTTTTAATAAAAAGAATATTACAACAAAAAATAATTATAATAAATATTTATAATAATAATATAATATAATGAAAATAATATAATAAAAAAATGTACGTTATTTCTAATACAAACTTTAATCAAAGTTATGGCCTGCACAAATTAGCGACTGAGTATGTTAATTTAGATAGATTCTTGATTTTTTAAAATACTTTTTGATTGTTTTATTTTGATATAAATCAAATAAATCAAAATAAATCCTGTATTTTAATATCGAGTTATTTTAATCCCCCCTCCCCTCCTCTCTCTCTCTCTCTCTCTCGCTTTCTTTCTTCTTCCTGTTTTTCAATTACTAAATAAATAATTTAAATTAAACATTAAAAATTACATTTGATGTGATAAGTATTATATGTAATATTATCATATTACATACTCGTACAATATTATTTTTTTATTTATTATTATTATTATTTATATTTATTTTAAGTAATATACCAATAATGTATATATATTAATTATATTTATATATAATACAAAATTTGTTTAGAAAAATATTAACTAAAATTTTATCAAGTTAATTAATTATTTTATTATTTTAATAGGTTAATTATTTAAATTACATTAATTGCATCAATATATATATATGGTATAAAATCACGTTGTATATGTATATGTATATAATAGAAATATGTATTATATATATGCATATGTATATTTTTTTACAGAAGACATAAACAAAACATAAATTGTAGTTAAAAGATAATTAATTACTTCATTATGGAAATTTTCAAATCATACAAGCTCTCTTCTCCGAATTATCACCATAAAATTATATTCTCGAGCACAATGAATTTTAGAAAAGTTCAAAATAAATCCTTTACAGTATAAAATTGTAAGATCTTTTTTATTAATAATATGTCTTTTATCTTTCTTCTTATTAATTATCTTCTTTATTTTCTATATTTATTCCATTTATGCTTATTGCATTTTTTTTTATATTTAAAAGATTTTTTTATATTTAAAGAGATATTTAAAATATGTAATATATTATTCTATCTATAAGAATAGAGGCTTCCAGACTTGAAGATGACAAAATAAAAATTACAGTTCTAAAAAATTAATTTAACAATAGCACATTATCCTTTTAATATTAATATTGAACAATTAAAAATAACAAATTTAAAAAAGCATAATATGGAGATGTGTAGAATTTATTCAATTCCTAACTATAATAATAATAAATCCTAATAATAAATCCTAATAATATCCTAATAATAAAAATTATAAAAATTATAAAATTATAAGTAGGATTCACAAAATTGAATACATAAAAGGTATTATACAAGATTTGAAAAACTGTAACCCAAGTGGCTTAATATCATCATTATTTTAAGTGACATAATCCAAAGACCTATCAAGATATAGAATGTTAATGGTAATTTAAACAAAATAATTGGCAAAAAAATACGACATCCTATAGATATTGAATATCATGCGATTAGTTCGGAAGGAATAAGTAAGAGTTAATTAAATTTTTAAGAGTTTAAAAAAAAATCCAATTGTGAATCTAGTTTACAATTTCTCAGGTTTTATAAGACACTTTAAAATGATTTCAAAGCTTCTTTAGTCCAATTAGAAAATTTAACATTAAAATTGAACATCAATAAGAAAAAATATGTATTTTTATGTTTCGAATATCAATTTCTCTAAAATCTTAATTTTAACTTCATTTTTCTCTTAATATGATTTTTTTCGAAGAACAATGAAACTATACGAATTTAAATTGATGAGAATAATTCTAATTTAAAAAAAGAGAAATTCTATATTCAATCAATCTTAGTGCTTAAGCTTAATATTTCTGTGTAAATTTATGTATATATCTAATTCTGCAAATTACACGCTGAAATCTTTTTTGATCTTAAAACGCATTTATGAGCAGAATCAGATATCACTTTATAATAAATTGACAAGCAGTTTAATAAGTTTTTATGCTAATAAACATCTTTAAAAAAATATTAATAATAAAATGTTAGAATATAGAAAAGTAGGCTCGTATAAATGCAACGCAATAAATTAAAATCTTTTTTAAAAAAAACGAGCAAATATAGTTAACTAGTAGAAATTCCTCTTTAATTACAATCATATAACGCTATAAATTTCAAACGATCATTGTGTCCTCCATAAATACATCCTTATATTCAATAGCTAAATTCCTACAAAATAACATTTCCAAAAGTATCTCTCCTGCAAGAAGTCAAATAAAAAATAGCTTTGATCTTTATAAATTTTTAGCTGGATTGACTATTGAATTATCGGATACGATGGTTTCTTTGGATGTGACTTTTCTTTTTACTAACATCCCATTAGAATTGTGATAGACAGTGTCATAAAAAGATGGAATTACATAAAACGGGCCACAAAAATATCTAAGGCGGAGTTTGTAAATGCGATAAAATTTATATTAACATCTATATATTTTACATTTAAAGAAATCATCTACAAACAAACTCACGATACACCTATGGACTCCTCTCTATCACCAATTATTTCTGATATTGTTATGATTGATTTGGAGGAGAAGGTTTGGAGTTCTCTTAATTGTTTATATTTCTGTCAACTATAGACATGTTGACGACATATTTATGATTGCTCCAATTGATGTGACGACATATTTATGATTGCTCCAATTGATGTGGTTCTTCACATTGTAGACGCATTTAATATGATAGAATATTATAGACAACATGATAGAATATTATAAAATTCACAGTTGAATTTGAAGAGAACAATGTTTGAATTTTCTTAATCAAATACATCAACAAAGATAACAAGATTATTATTGATTGATATCACAAGAAAACATTTTTAGGTAAATATTTGTCTTTTTTCTTCGTCCTACTTGTCCATCCTGCAATAAAGTTGGAACTATATTCGGATTAGTGAATAGGATGTTGTTGTCCATCATCTTTTTACAAAAAGGACTTAAAACTTGTTATTGAGATTCTGTTGAACAATGGTTATCCTCTGAAAATGATTTTCAATCATATCAATAAAAGGATAAAAAACTTAGTAGTTAACAGATTTGAAACTAATGTCGAAATAATAATTCTAATGTCGAAGCGAAGATGTAACAATTAAAAACATGATTATATTTCCTTATATTAGATCGATCATGAATAAGATTACCAATATAATATTGTAAACAAATCAAAAACGATGATAAGGTACCGATGTCTTCATAAATTAGACAAGTTTATAAAGACATACAAAGACAAAAAACAACATCTAGATAATAACAATGTAATCTATAAAATTAATGCAATGATTGTGATGTCTCTTATGTCGAACAAACGAAGAGACAGCTCCGAACTAGAATAAAAGAACACTGTAATAATGATTAGATTAGATTAGTTTACACTCAGTAATCACAAAACATATTATTAGCTCCAATCATAGCTTTGACTGAGAAAATGTTGAAATTTTGGATTATGAGATAAATTTCTGGAAAAGAAACATTTCCGAAATGATTTACATTAAGGGGCAAAATAATGGTATAAATTTAATGAAAGATACTGAGTTATTGGATAGATCTTATTTTAACATACTTGTCGACATATATGAATATAACTGTTAACATTTAAAACATATTTGTTTATTTCATGACATATCGATATTTTATGACCCACAATATTCAGTCTATTCCATATCGTTTGACAATTAACAGTGTTCTATTGTACACGAGAACTCAGTTTAAAATTGATTCAATTGACTATATAATTCTATATAAATTAACGTAAGTGAAATATAAATTCTTATCAATACTGAATAAAATACATAATTTTTTAATTTGAAATTGACATTTAATTGTACAGACTATAGATAGTCATTGAAGAGATCTTTGTTCGGAATGACGTTTTATAAATTGTTGACTGAGCTGATTCTCGATAACAACCGATGAATTAGTCTATCACTAATTTACAATTAAGGACTTTCAAGCTTCTGACTTGATATTTAGTTTAATTCATAAGATCTTAACATAGGAATAACTAAATAAGATTAATATAGCGATAATTTTTAATATGTATTTATGTTAGTTCGATGACATTGGATGAAGTTACAGAAATATGTTTTCTTTATTATCACCGATGAAGACTTTGTAAGTCGAAATGTTTGAAATTTATAGCGTTATATGATTGTAATTAAAGAGGAATTTTTATTAGTTAACTATTTGTTCGTTTTTTAAAAAAGCCTTGACATTTTAATTTATTGCGAAAATGTTAGAGAATCTAATAATCTTCATCTAAATCTTCATATACAAATAATTTTATTGCGAAAAATATTACGTCAGCCAGGATTCGAACTTTGAACCTGAAATTCTTAACTTTCTGAGACGGGTGTCATTCTAATTCGACCACATTTTTTTAAGAATTCTGATTTTAATAACTTATGTCAAAGTTTTTGCAGCTCTTTTTGAATAATTTTATTATATTTTAGTACAATATACACAATAAATGATTTATTAGTGAGATATATGACACTTATAAATGATCGATCAATTATTATATGCTTTCTTTATAAAAATTATTATATGTTTTCTTATTTCTTCTTATAGTATATTCTTTAATATACTCGCATGCATAATTAAAATTTTTAAAGTCGACAGTTTACACGTGTTTTATCCCATTTTCCATTCAAATTTTTCTAATCATTCTCTAAGTCATTGGATGTTAAGAGAGGAGAAAAAATCCCGACAATATTATCGTTGACTTAAATAGCTGTCTTTTTTCTGTCTTTTGGCTCTCAAATCGAACAGGATTCATTAAGATTTCGTAAATGGACACAGCTAAAATTGAAAGTTAACTTTCAGAATTTGATCAAATGGATAAAAAAGGCCCTCCAGTTGGAGAGAAACGATAAGACAATCTTGATGATTAGTGAGGCTCGTTACGTAAGAGAAACTCTTAAACACGCTGCAGAATTTTTAGATAGACCACATGTGGTTTAGTATGTAAATAGGTATAGATAATGTGCCAGGACCCAATTTCAACGGGACAGTCCTGTTTTCAAAATGTTTGTCTAGCTCTCCTGCCGAATATATCAAATATCCCGATTTTAGTACAAAGATCCCGCTGAAAAATATTTAAAATTTTTTTTCAAATTGTAAAACAAAACATCTATTATCGTTTCCAAAAAAATATGTAATGCAGCAGTTGAATTAGTTATATCTGCAATGAACAAAGTGTGAACAGCGAAAAAATAACTTTTTGTTTTTGTATTTTAAAAGCATTAATATTACAACAGAGAAATTAATTAATAATACAACAGAGAAAAGGTTTTTTGCATCAGATTGTGACTGGAAATGAGAAGTGGATATTCTACGACAACCCAAGAAGAAAAGATATTACGCTAAGCCTGGTCAATCGTTGCCATCGACCTCAACATTAACACCACGGCCGAACATTCATGATTCGAAGATCATGCTCTAATGGAACCAAAAGGGTCTTGTTTACTATGAGCTGTTGAAACCTAGCGATTCCATTACGATACGGCGATAGGTATTGGCTACAATTGACTTGTTTGAGCCGTGCATGAAAAGCCGTGCGAGAAAAACGGCAGAATACGAGCAAAGACATGATAAAGTTATTCTTCTTCATGACAACGCTCGGCCTCATGTTGCTAAAGAAAAAAAAATATTTGGAAACGCTCAAATGGGATGTTTTACCGCACCCGCCGTATTCTCCGGACATTGCTCCTTCTGATTATTGGTTGTTCGGAAGAATGCAGCACGATTTGGCAAGTCACCGGTTCACTTCTTTTGCAGAAATCGAAAATTGATTCCAAAATTGGATCGCCTCCAAAGACGAATCATTTTTTTGAGATGGAATTCGAAATTGCCTGAGAGATGGGAAAAAGTAGTAGGCAGCGATGGACAATACTTTAATTGATGTGTTCGTTTTGTTTTGAAATAAATACACAAAAAAACGGATCGAACTAATTTGTACTCCCAATAACAAAAATCAATTTCATTATTTCCCAACCATTAATTGCCAAGAATTTTATACATTTTTTTAAGCATTCACCATTATTAAACCGGATAATTTCAAATGATAAATATAAATAACTGTAAGTAAAATTGCATATTATCCACAACCTCACTGGTTTCAATGAACTTTAGTTAAGGTCTTACTCTGAGTCACTTCCAATAAATTTTAAATAAATTTGTTATTCATTTAAAAGTCATTATATAGCAAAAGTTTAAGAAATAATGTCTTTTTCCTGCTATATGAAACAAAAATGTTCTGCTTAAATATCTTACGACTTTCCAGTTTACACGCGACTCTCATCCCTGCTCTACGGGCACATTACTTTATTTAGAACATATCATGTATCAAAAGTAAAGCTATAGTATATATATATATATATATATATATATATATATATATATATANANAANATATAATTATTAGTAGTACGACAC
>NW_012130101.1:2647774-2673553 GCF_000143395.1 Atta cephalotes | reverse complement strand
CCTACTACTACTACCTCCTCTACCTACCGGTACGACGTACTTAACTTTTAATTTTAATTAACGTAATAATACTATAGTATAATAAAGTAAATATATATATATATATATATATATATATATATATATATATATATATTACGAATAACAAGCGATGATTAAAATTTATTGGAGGCAACTCAGGATCATGATCTTAACAATTATATATAGGTAATATTATCTAAATGTATTATTAAAAAAAATAATACATTTAAGTAACTACTATTACTATTGTTATATTTATCTATATATTCATATATTCAGCCCTTCGTTCCTGCTTAATAAAGTTATCTTACTTTAGATTTGAAAATTTCTGGTCACTTTAGATGTAAACGAAAAATTGATGCCTATACGAGGCTATGCTAGAAAATATACTTCACATTATGAAATAGATAAATATAGAAGAATCAAGGATTATTCGGAAAACACGAGGAAAATTGGTTTTCAATCAAGATATGGATTATGTCATTTAGCATTGAAAACAAAACTTGCTCAAAACTGTATGAAAGAACTCAAAAAGAACTGTATCTCAAAAAAGATGTATATAACTTTTCAGAAGTTAAAAGACTTGAGGAAAATTTTAAGTATCCCTTATCTTTCATAAGAGAATGGAAGAATGAAAAGTTTAACTCATGTCTAATGAAAATTGTAAATGTAATATTAATATTGAGATATTTCAAAAACAAGGAAATGGATAAGGAAGCGGATGTTTGTATATTTAATTTTTATCCGATAATTAAATAGAATCTAAAACGTATGAGATGAAAAAAAACGAATTACGTTTTAAAAGATGAGATTAAGAAAATTAAATTAAAAAGAAAATTACAATTCAAACTGCTAACATTTTATCGATAGATTAATAGCAAATTCGATCAGATTCCTACTCTAGATCTATATCTATATCTCAATCTGTGTATGCATTAAGCTCAGGATCGATAGTTTACTGATATACTATACAATAGCAATTTGAAAATAGAAATTGAACAAGTTTTGTACGCGCAGCAGATCAGCAGAAGAAACTGAGGATTTGCAGATCTGCCAATCTGGCAAAGCATATCAGCAAGTTTTGTCTTATTTTTGGCAATAGTTTGTACCGACATTGTCAGATATTATAGATTGTGTGAAATTTGTTACCTCTTTGTCATCAGAAATTGATAGCATACTTTGCTCAAAATTTGTTTTTGCAAACTTAACTATCTGGATAATTAACAAGAAAGTGTTATAATAGTTATTTATTTATTTATAAATAAATTATTTTATAAATATTTTATAATAAATTATATAATATTTATAATAAATTTATTTTATAAATATTTTATAAATATTTTATAAATAAATCACGTTTAGAAGCCTAATTTAACTACCATCTGGACTTCCTACTTTCTATTTGCATACCAAATCTTATGTATATATATTTTTTTATTTTAAGAACAATTTTATTGTAAAAAAATACAATCACATGGGACAAATTTTATGTCTATTCTTTAAATACATTTGCAATAATAAAAGGATGTTAAATAACAGAGATTTGTAATGACTTATATTTTGTACCGAATTATCTAAGGTATTTAACAGATTCTCAATTATGGTAATAATAACTTTAATTTCCGCTTCACAAATATCCGAATGATTAACAATCTCGTGCAGCCAAGGAAGTATGCCATATCCTCTTGCAAGGAATAAGGATGCTTTGGGAATTTTAGTAGTAGAGGCGATGATTTCCAAAATTAGTTTCTAAAAAAAAGTTTATATCAATATTTAAATAAATAATACGAACATTTTATAATAAACTTTATAATGAAGAAATATCTTCTTCTCAGATCAAATCCACTTAAGAAAGCCCCTATGTTACTTTGACTTTAAGAGACAATTTTTAAGTCTTGCTTAAAGTCAAAGTAACGTTAGTGCAACCTAATACACATAAATTAATTGATTAAAAATCAAGATTGTTGCTTAATATTCAAATTTTTAATTCAAATTTTTAATTCATTATAATCGAATCTTTTTATTGTTAATTCAGCCAAATAAATTCCTTATTCTTAGTCTTTCCTCATAATCTTTCATTATCTTGTATTAATGAATTATTGACAATTAAGATAATGATTACGATAAGATAATGATTTTCTTTTTTAAATTGCTTTCTCGTAATTATCAAGTATATTATCTATTACATAATCTTGTAGCTAATATAAAATAAAAGTAGAGAAAGTATTAAGCACAAGGGAAACGTTAAGAATATAAAATTTAGAGAATTAAAAAATGAGAAAATATTATATATAAGAATAAGAATATTAAAAATAAGGATGTTAAGAATATAAATTTTCAATTATATGTCATATCAAATGAAAGATTAACTCACCTTGGTCTTGGCATCCGACAATACGCAAGTGTGAAAATCAAGAAGAATTTTGAACAACATGCATTTCAGAGCCACGTTTACATCGTTATCTCCCTTCATACCATCTCGGATGTTCTCCAAAATCCAATATCGATGCGCATTATGCTCCACATGCGAGCTATGCAACAACTGTAGCAGTTCCGGTATAGTATTTAGGTCCAGAGCGGTTTTGGCCATTAAAAAGGTGTGCAACGGCGAATAAAGAGGATGCAGAGGTTGAGTGGCAATTAACGAGGCTCTAGCTAAGAAGGTAGTCATCAGACAACTCAAGCGGATATCCTTCAATTGGCATTTTAAGGAAAAAACTCCATTTCGCAAAGCATCAATTAGACGCATCCATAATAACTTTTCTTTAGATCTGGTAAATAAGGAAATTGATTTTTTAAATTAATCATTTTAATTCTCGCCAGAATTTATTAAGAAAAGTTTGCTTCTAATCTATGTGGTAATCAATGGAAAAAAAATCGGCACTTTTAATATAAAATTTTAGTCCAATTAATATGAAAAAAAGACGAAATTTCTAATTCAAGATCGATTTTAGCAAGTGTTTAAATGGGTCGTCACTCTCCTCAAATTATCATGTTCACCCAGAATAAGATTTAATTGGAATTTTGAATTTAACTAAGATTATAAAACGTTTTTAAGGACAAAAAAAATTTTTTTACAAATTCTAAAGTATATCACCTAATGGTTTTGACATTCTCAAATGAAATGCTTCAACTGAAATACTTCATGACGATGCAAAAAATTATTTATTAGAAAATGAAATGAGTACATAATACAAAAGATATGATTTAATTAATTGAAATAAATTACATTATGTTAGCATTATTATATTAGTATTATGTAGTATTTTTTTATTATACATTTATTTTATTTTCTAATAATTTTTATTTTTTAAGTTATTTTTTAATTTTATTATACTTTTAAAAGCTCTGTATATATAAGAAATCCCAGGAAAATTCTAACTAGAAATGAGTAACATAATACAAAAAAAAAGATTAATTAATTAATTGAAATAAATTATATAATATGTAATTTATTTCAATTAATTAAATTATATTTTTTGTATTATGTACTCATTTCATTTTCTAATAAAAAGTTTTTTTATTGTAAAATTGAAGCATTCGATTTGAAGATGTCCAAACCATAAAGCGATATATTTTAGCACTTGTAAAAAAAATTTTTCTATTCAAAATATTTTATAATATAATTATAATATAATTATAATATATATAATTATAATATAATTATAATATATAATTATAATATAATTATAATATAATTTATAATATAATTATAAATTAAATGCAACTTTTAAAAGGACCTCTGTAGGAGGTCCCGGGAAAATTTCAACTGAATCTTGTTCTAGATGACCTACAATTTAGGGGAATAATGACCCATTTGAATCTTGCTAAAATCGATCTTAAACTCGAAATTTGAATTCATTTTTCACATTAATTAATTTCACATTAATCGGGCTGTATTTTTTAAGGCGTACATCGTAGAGTTAAATGAATTATTGCATCGTGTTCAGCAACCAAAAACATACAGTACTACATTTAAAATCAGGATTAAACCATTTTTTGCATCAAATCAAACATGTATTAATGAAAATCGAAACTTTGATTTAAAAATCGTCCACTAATCTTAAACTAAATCTTAAATATTTTTTTATAAAAATTTAGGATTTTTTTGGAAGATTTTGAATCTTCCATGAAATGGAAGATTTTGAGCTGAGAGGCTGATTAAAAAAAATTTTTTTTCCTTATAAGTCTAATATATATACTCAAAGATAATATATATATAATCAAAAATAATTAAATAAACTAAATTTAAAATTTAATATTAAATTAAGTAATTAAATTACTAACAAATAAATTAAATTATGACAAATAATAAAGTTCTATATTCTAGAAGACCTATTATTTACCACAATGTATGTATTGATTTCATTTTCTTGTGTAATTATTAAAATTGCTACTTACTTGGATGCTTCCAAATGAAAGTAATATCTAGAGATAATGGTATATGCTGTCATCCGAATATCGTTCGAATCACTGCAACATGCAGCAAGTACTAACGCCAATGCACCACTCTGGCTCACTTTATAACACGCAACGATATTATTTTCTGCTAATAAAGTACACAGTAATGGCAGATAAAATGCTGGATCGTACACATTACTATTTTTATGTATATATAATTTATTACTCTGAAAAAAGGCAATAGAGAGAGAATAGAATTTTTCTCCAAAGATAAAATAAAAATCTTATAAAGAAAAAAAATCTTCCATAAAATATATGATTCTATTCATTTTATCACTTAAATTTATATTTAATTAATAATTTGGATTTAACAAATAATAATTATATATCGATAGGATTCTATTATGTGATTAAGACGGTCTATTATTAACTTGTTACTAGAGGGAGAATATTTAACAAAATTAAAAAGCGAGAAAAATTGTACTTTAAAATATACCACTAAATTAATTTTGCAACTTGACTTTAAAATATATAGCAATTCATTTGTGTGCTTGTAGTTTCCATAAATATTTAAAATTAATTTATTTAAAAAAAAAGATTATACAGTAGAGGATATTTCAGACTGTAAAATTTAAAATTTTGAGATCAGTCTTGTAACAAATATTTAGGTCACTTACTTTCATAGTTCTGTGTATAGGATAATTTTTTATAGTTTCATTGACAATATCCTTATTGAACAAGTTAAAGACTTCGAAAGTGGAAGGTTGTCTCCACAGTGCAGTATCCGTCTCTCCCTTTACACTGTAACGTGTTGCTGCGGCGCTCCCCCACAAATATGGCCAGTACTGTTGAAGCTTAACATTATGAGTTTCATAATACTGGAGAATCTGAAAAAAATTAAAACTATCTAATATCTTTTAAGCGCAATAATCCCGAAATTTGAATTCATTTTTCACATTAATTAATTTCACATTAATCGGGCTGTATTTTTTAAGGCGTATATCGTAGAGTTAAATGAATTATTGCATCGTGTTCAGCAACATACAGTACTACATTTAAAATCAGGATTAAACCATATATCGCGATTCTTACCTGCAAAATACGCTGATCTACGTGGCAAAGCGTAGCGTTGTAAGCTGCGAGATAAAGAGGTACGTGCGAAATAGTCATTACAGAACGATTCTTTCGAGTAAGTATTCTTAATAATTCGACCAGATCGCCTATAGTTATAAAATATTTAAATAAAGATTAAACTTGTCTATAGTAATGGTATATTATTCTTACAAGATGTTATATAATATTTTATTATGAAGGCTGATTTTGGGATTACAAACTGCAGTAAAATATATACTTTTTAACAAATAAATATAGCTTTCTATTATATTCCTGCCAAATAATACACATTGTGCAAATAAACTCACTTTTAATAAAGGATGACCCAAGCATAATATTAACAAACTCTGAATGGGACATTGTCATTTCAAACAATGTCTTCGCATATTCATTATCAATATTATCTCCATAAGTAATGTCACATAAATTGCTCAGAGTTTTCAATATATTGGATTGAGTCGCCTCGTCTTTAGCATCTTTTAGACCTAACTTTAAGGAAAATCTGGTAAACTGCGGCCACGAGTAACTCTTGCTCAATGAACTGAAGATGAAGTTATTTTCCATTTCTTTCAAACGAATCACTACATCGTTTAGCTTCCCGCATAAGATTTTGATCTTCTGTAGATTTTTTGATTCCTTTTTTAATGTCAATGTCATTATATGCAGCAATACCCTTATTAGATCCATCAAAGGTTTCTTTTTAGTCGTTACTAAATTTTCGTATCTCTTATATACACTTTCTAGCAATTGCACGAAACAAATGGACACCATATCCAACTTATCGCCGTTCTGAGAAACGGTGTTGCAGATTCTCTCACACAGAGCAAGATCGAAAGTGCTTTCGATGAGGTAGACAATTGCTGCTGCATTTTCTTCGATCCAAGGAACGGGATTTCGTGACTCGGTTATATACGCGGCAATGTCGCTGCCGTAACGCTCATAAAGACTTTGAAGAAACTTTTCATTCCATTTGTATTTTAAACTGCTGCCCAGTATGGGAAACACAACGTCTCCTTGCTTCACATTTTCTATCTTGAGAAAGTATTTCATCAACGATGAGATCAGCCTAGTATTTTTGGTGATCAAGGTAGTTATCAGCTGGACCGTAGACGCGGTAATACTTTTTGTTAGCAATTGTGCAAAAATGTTGGTACTGATACCGGAAATATTGTGTGAAAAAGTGGACAAGTATCTTGCCAGTGCTTTCTCCCATCCATCTATGTGATTTGTTTTACTAGACTTTAAATAAATCAAATGCAAGCTAAACTTTTCTACAAACTGCTCGTTCAACGTATCACGCAATCTTGATTCTTTATTGCAATACATGTCCAGCAATACCGGAACGATGTATCCAAATACGGACAAGTTTTGCTTGTCGCTCGAAATAAAAGTGCTCTTTTCCAACTTCATCAAAGCGAACAACAAGCTCGCGATGTCTTTCGATTCAAGCTGCAATATCTTCAATAATTCAATAGCAATATCATAATTATTAGTGCAAGCTTCCAAAGGATTCTTCTCAATAATATTCTCCAATTGCGTGAGGAATTTACTTCTAAACGCAAAGAAAATATTACAGATCTCTGCATTATGTTTCTCACACAAATGCAAAATAGACTCGCAGATCTTTAGAATAGTTTCAACGATCATATATTCCACCGAATTTTTCGAAGTTTCTCCACAAAATGGCGAGAAATAATGCAGCAAAATAGGATGAGTGAAGATATATCTCGCGTTTTCTTCAAGTATCACTGCATTTTCTTGATTCAATTCAATAGATTGTGGTATGTTTAACAAAAACACAAGCACAAGCTTGCAATTTTCATTTTGGGCCTGCCGTAAAATTTTCGACTGCGCTAGCTGTGCTAAATAAAACACTGTCATCTTCAACAAAGTCTTAACATCGTACAAAGATAAAGAATGCTTAATAGTGACTTCTTTGTCGCCATATTTAAAACAATACGTCGAATGACCATCATTAAATAGTTTAGAAAATTCAGTTACGTCCATCTTGGAATCTGCCAGCAACATATTACTCAGTTTATACAATAAGCTTAAAGATGATAATTTGTTTTTCAAGGAAATTGGTTGTTTACTGTTTGACCAATTCTGCAAGTATTTATAAATTGGCAAGTTGGTCAAATCTGTTGCCATGTAAGCCAGCAGATCAGGCACAACTTGATAGTGCAGAGTATGAACCATCACATAAGATAAATAAGCCAAGATTGTGGCACAATTTTTCTCATTCATCTTTTGCAGTGCACAGCATAAAAGTGGTGAGACTGCCGTGCAAGCCTGCATTCTACAAGGATTTTCTTTATCAAAATTGTTAAAGAGAGTATGAATTGCCTCATCAGTTTCATCGGAATTAGTAAATTCATTTGTTAAAGATGATATTGATGTAGATAAGAATTTCTGAGGATGATTTTTATTAGAAGGAAAGTTCTTTGGATTTGCCTTATCAAGTAATCGATTAATTACATCCTCTATCTCCTTTGTATCAAAGTTAGTCACTTGGTCGTTCTTTTGTGTTATATATTTAGATTTAATAGTATCTTTCGAATTTTCTTGATTAAATTTAAAACTGTTATCGATTATATCAACTTTTCGTTCATCAAAACTAAATTGTCCGTTGATTAAAGACGATGTTATTGTAGAAAATTCTTCTTGGCAGGGACTGGTGATTTTGTTGGTTTTATCAAACAATTCGTTAATTATATCCTCCGTTTTTGTAACGTTGAAATTAGCTATTTGATCGTTTATCGCTCCTTCTGCTTGTGTTATAATATTTACATACTTGTCAATGTGTTTAACGGCGCTTTTCAAAACAGACATAAACCACTGCGTCAATTGCTCGTTCTCTTCAGAATCCGCAACCACTGAAAAGCCATTGATCCAAATATCCAGCTGATCTTCACAAGTTTCGAACAAATCTGTTGTATGTAGCAGCGTCCTAATAGCATTGTAACTGTCCGGTGATGAATCTTTTTGACGGATCAGAGATATCAAGAAGACAAGAGCTTCTTTAAAAGCTTTTTCTTTAGGAGCAAAAATAGAAGAGTCCAAAGCAAGTAGAAATTGTATTGTCTTGACTTTCATGTGATTTACTTTCTCCATCTTAATAGTTCCTTCTTCTTGGAGATTATTTAAACTCGATAGCAAAAAATTCGATTGTAAATTTGTTGAAATATCCAATAATTCTGGACATATATCCTGATATGAATGAAGAACACTCAAAATAGTATCAAGATGATCCACCAATTCTGGACTCTGAATACTTTCCGCGTTTTCCGAAGCTTTTATGTCTTTTTCAAAAGTTCGGTTCCACATTCGTAATATAATTTCCAAAGAAGGGACAATTCTCAAAATAAAATGAGTTATTTGATTTTGAATTATAGATGTTTTATAGAACTCCTGTGTAGCCAAAGAAATGGCTTTCAGCTGGTTAGTCATTGTTAGGAGAAGAGATAATGCCTCGTGTCTAACAGAAAGACTGTCATGATTTAATCCTGGTAAGATAGCGACTTTTACAATCGTGCTTGGAACTGTCAGAGAAAGTAATGCATTTATCAAATTGTTTGCCTTCATTTCCACAGAGCAAGTTTTGATACTATTAACCGGATTGATTGATTTCACTATCTGCAAAAAAATTTTATAAGCTAAAGATGACTGAAAAGTACGCACAACAATAATTATCGCATAAACCTATAGGCATCTCACCTTCCCTATAAATTTAAGAAGACAAATCCATTTGGATGAAACTCGAGGTTCAAGAAATGACTCAATCACATTATATTGCGAACGAATTAGATCCGGGCAGGCACTCAGTATCCTAACAATCAAATTTGATGGCTTTTCATGTTCCCAAGGTTTCTCCAAGTTCTGAAGAACTGTATGTATCAGCTGATTGTGCTTATTTCGTGAACTACCCAATGTTCGGTCATGGAAAATAATTCCATAACGATGCGACGTTAACAAAGTGACTAAGAATTCATGTACTATGTCACTAATAACCTAAATTATAATCGGGAAAAATAAACAAAAAGCTCGATAATTATGAATTATATTATTGTAAAAAATTATTAAAAATTTATTATTTTCCGCAATATTGTTCCTCAATCGAGAAATATGCTTTGTTATGCTTTTACCAAAATTATTGTAATAAATTAATTTTAAAGAAAATTTTATATTTCTTAATATCAAATACGTCTATTATTAAGCAATATTCTTGCTAATAAAAAATACTACATTGCAATTAAACTAATTCTTGATTGACAATGTCTATATTGTAAATAATATCACAATTTATAATAATTCATAATAAGATTGAGAATTACCTCCTTGTCTGCTAGAAAATTTTCACTGTCATCACAACTGTGAGTTTTGTTTTTAGGCCAATTGTTGGGACCTTTCCAATTGTACAATGATATCAGATTCAATACAATAGATGTGGAAAATACATGTAACTTTGTCGTTTTACTAACACCAATATTCTCCAGCACGTACGTCTTTACAGTGGTCAGAACTAAGGTGACAATGTCTTTTGAATCGTACAGCAGTTCTGAGAAGATGCAACAAAGCAAATTGCGCTTATCCAAGAGTGTTCTGATCACTAGCGCGTTCCCTTCCACGAGAAAAGCAAGAACAAAATGAATGAAACATGTTCTGACACTTTGAGAATCCATGGGTTTGATTTGCTGTACCAGATTTTCTAATGTTTGTTGTTGCAACGATAGATGGATAAGCAGCTCTCTGGACAAACTGCTATCTAGAGATGCTATTGCCGCTAGTAGCTTCAATATTACTTTACGCTGCTTGGCATTGCTCTGAATGGAAAGCATAGAATACACGATAGACATGTATGAATTTAGTAAGTGACGACAAGCTTCTATTGCACTATTTCGGTATTGAGGACATTCCGTCAAAATCCTACAAATAAAATATACTTCAATGAAATACTTTTTGTGTTTAAATGAATATAGATTTCAATATAGATTAATTTTAACTTCAGTTGAACTTATTCTTCATCTTCTTCTAATTCTTAGAACTGAAAAAAAATGAAAAATGAATTAAACTGAAATTAAAGTTATGGTAAATGTGATCGCTCGTACTACATTGGATTAATGCACATTAAAGGTTGCTTTATGTAAAATACTTAAATGCAATGATAATATCAATTTTAACAATAAAATAATACATTTATATTATTAGATATAATATGATATATCATTATTAAATATTTAATCCTTTTGAGAACTTTTGTATTTATATATTTAAGAGTTAAATATACAGATTTCCATGCATGTTGTCTCGGCTAGACGTATACCTCATTAGTAAAATATAGGTTGTAGAAAAGACAGTGGTAGCAATAGAAGTACTTTTCTTATCAGAAGACTCTAACAGCCTTAAAATTTCGAAAACACTGCCACCAGCGTGCAGATACTCTGCTGCCAGATTTTTTTCTTTGTTCTCCTTGCATATTGTCACGAACTTCCTTAGAGCGGCTAAGTTATTAGAAGAAGAAAAAAGCGTTCTGAAAGATTGTCCGTTAAATATATCCTGCTGGTCATCGCAAACAACGTCTTTCATGTCATTTTTATCAGAATCATTGTTTTGTCGTTTTACATCATATTCAATTACTTCCTCGATAGAGCTATTGATTTTCGCCTTTTTCGTTGAAGTTTCAGTCTCCTTTTTTGAGGTCCGCTTACGTGCTTTTTTTGACTTATCATCAGTCGTATCATCCATTCTTGGGTATGTTGGATATATTTATCCACACACGTGTTCCGTGGACGCCGCCATACTTTCTGGGCTCTAATCAGAGAACACACCAATAATCGACTCCGTGCAGTATAGTTGCGTTCAGCGCGGACTCAACGCCGGTTGTAGCTCATTGTAACCAATTACAATAAGATAGTTAAACAGGACGCTCCCTAGCTGTAAAGTACGCAAATAGTTGTTTTCAGAACGCAAATAATATTGTCTGATGCTCACTGATGCCATCTGATGTTGTCATTTCGGAATGTATAATTGCAATTGTATTGTATAATATTTATTATACAACAAACACATATTAATACATATTACAAAATACGAAAGAAAACGTTTGTCATACAGAATGTACTACTTTTGACGTGTATATAATCAAATAAAAGAGAGTTCAGAGTAATAGTACAAGATTAACGGATAAAATGGAAAATAGAATAAAAGTACTGTTTATTATCAAAAGTTAATATTTAAGGTATTATGTTATTCAAGAATATTTACTTAGTGGTAGTGAGACATGGATAACATCGAATTGTTGTTCTTCGATACGTTTTCCCACGATATTTCAGAGGTTTGTTTACATGCATTTAATAACGATTAATTAAACCTGAGGGAAAGTTATTTATTAGCAATTTTGTTAAAATTTACATCAGTGATACATCGAAATTTTAATACACTTTATTGTATTATGCACATATTTAGAAGATTACATTTTTGAGGTTATAATTGTTATAACCGGAAATATTTAACTGTCCCTTCTATTATCAAATTATGTTAAGATTATAATTATTATAGAAAAGTATATTTATCATCAATTTGTTATATTATTTTTATATGCATTGCAAATAAAAAATGTCAGTAAATTCTTAAAAAAGTTTATCTCTTTTTTAAGACTGTTTATTTTTTTTTAGACTGTTAAATTTGAATGTAAACAATGTTTAAAACTTTGCTTACACACAAGATTTTATAAAAATCCCTTATTCTACATATAATCCCAATTTTCTTTTTCTTTTAATTTTTATGATACATTTGGATGACATGATGTTCATATAGAAATTATGCTTTTAGGAATTGAATTTGGACTTAGTGCAATTTCCCAAACCCGTTTATATTAGTGAAGTAAGAATCATTCCATTAGGTGCCAGAGTACAGGCAGATTTTCCAGGAGGAGTGCGACTTGGGTAATCAATCTTTACTCTTAGCATTAAAAATAGCAGTTTTTTCTCAAATCATTAATCAATATTAACATTTGAACTTTTGAGAAATACAAGAGACTTCATTCTTTTAGAGCAACCAATCCTTCACAATTCGAGATCGAGTTTTTCGTGAATGATCTCAGCAAACCTGGGGCTTCCACTTTCGAGTTTTTAGGTGGTTTAGAATATAAACAGAATATCCATATCCAATTGGAATGCGAACGAAAACAGATACCAACGGATGGGTTGGTACTGAGAGGATGGTATACCACTATTACGCTTGCAGTGTACGGTACTCTGACCAAATCACTGAACAATCCCCAAGAGGTCATTAGTTCGGCTGCTGGCTCTACTGCTTGCGTTAGCTCCATAGAAGAAAATCCTGAAAATGCTGTGCAAATTCCTTCTGAACAGCAACCTGAATGGTATTACGAGAATCAACATCAAACAAATTTATCGGTAAGAAAATCTAACATGTCATTTTTTTTTAATCCAAATAAAGTATGTAAAGGATGTTTAGAAAATGAAATGTTGCATATTTTATGTTTTTATTTCAATATTTGTAATTCAATATATTTGATCTTAATAGCGTATTAATTTGAATACACAATAAGTAAAAATATAAAATGATAGAATCTGGGTCTTTAACGCTTTAAATAATTCAATGTGAATTATATCTATGTATATCACATAGGCTTTTATATTCTTGTTATGTATTCACATTACGGTCTTAAATCATTTATTCATATTAATTTGATAGTTATAGGGTAATTACAGTTAAATGCTAATTGCCTAATGCTAATTTTTTTATTCATTTTTCTATTAATAGCGGCGATATCCTCTTCATATTTTTTTAATGATCCAATTTTCACTCGAGTTTGAACACATAATTACATTGCAGCAAGAAACATGCGTGACAGCAACTCCATCACCACAACCAATCCAAGTAGTGGAACCGTCCAGGACGACCACGTCTGACACGGGAAAAACAGAATCGAGACAATGGGAAGAAGAGACGTCCAACGCAGGCGAAAAACCATCAAAAAGACCTTTGTCTCCACCTACCGAGTCCCTGATCTCTCTAAGTCCGGAGTCCATCTCCGCCGAAGAAGAAGAAGCAGAGCAACAGGAAGCTGGCGAACCAGAAACTGGTGAGCCCTTCGAGCCGATATTATCAGACGAGGACATAATGACTGATGATGTTCCATCTACTGCCGAATTCGAGTGTGAAGCATCACAAATGGATGAAATCTACGCAATGGTGCCACCTGATTTGTTAAGTCTAGAAAAGCTGGGAGACTTGGAGGATACTCATGTGAACCATGAAGCCTTATTGAAGATTAGAGAGAGCCTACAATCCCTCTCCAAATCGGTCTCACATTTCCACAATGCATCCGGTCAAGAAAAAGAAACCTTCGTTCATAACTGCGAGACTTTGTGTGCCATACTAAGTCCATTTGACTCCGACATAAACGATATCAATGATTTGACTGATATTGTCAATGCTGGCTTAGATATGGAACTCGCTAGGGCGCAACCGCAACCAGCATACAAAGTACGACACGTGAAAGTGGGAGTTCGCTTAGCAGAGGCTCTCTGTCGATTATCGAAAGGTCCAGAAATTCTGTTGAAAGTTCAAGCCCCATATAAATTACTGTCCCTTTGTATGCGCGAAAACGTGGCGTTACCAGTGAAACTTTCCGCTCTAAGAGCCCTCGATGCTGCATTGATCAGCCCGATAATCGTACAGGAATTTCTAAGGAACAACTTGTACAGAAATGCACTAACGATGCTAGACACAGCTAAGCTAGCTAGGCTTAAATATGCCCTTAGTTCGCTCTTCCGTAAAGTCCATGTGTATGAATATCTAGAAGAGATCAAGAATTTCGACGAATTCGGTTTAACAGAGCTGATGAATGCTTACGTGTACGCCCCAACGTTGATGGCGCAGCCTAAACGCCAATTGCCAGCTGGTGCCCAGATGGAATTCGAACGAGAACATACTCGCAACCCCCGTGCTCATCTGGTAGCTTATTTCGAATATCATAAACTGGCCCATCATCTTTTACTGGCATTATCTTCCCCTAATTGCAATTTGCAAATGATTAAATTAATCCGCCGCTTCCTCTTGCATCTCTCCAATACTAAGGAAGGTCTCTTCTACTTATTGAAAGAAATCGAAGGAGTTCAACTGATATTAAAAGCTCTGAGGTATGAGCTACCAGGTGCTGGGCGCATCCTAGCGTGGCGTCTCCAAGTTGCACAGTGCCTGATTCGTCTGAAACAGACTTCCGACTGGATGATCTTGAAGAGACTGCATTCCTTTCTCATTTTTCCAGACGGTTTGCGTGCCATTCTTACAGTTTTGTCCCTGGGCGATTTCTTAGATATTCTGATTCCTTTCTTATCAGATTCTAATCTCTGCGAGTTCGCCGCCGAGGTGATCTCTGCGGTTGTCCGTTACTCCGACAGGGTAGAGATCTTCCAGAACCGTGCGGAATTAATACTGGACAAAGCTCGCGAGCATGTCATCCTCAGGGATGTGATATCATATCTGACAATCGCGGCACAAACTTCTCATTGGGATTACTGCGACGTCTCCCTTTTGGTGACGATTATCAGGAAAAGCGCCGAGAAGGCTGCATCGCTCCCAGGCCAGCTAATCACTGCCTGTAGAATCCTGCATTATCTTATCTTCCCATCAAATAATGACGTTGACCCTTTAGAACCGTACATTGAACTCAAATACAGAAATGCTTTGACTCAATTATTCGCCGCTGACGGTCTCACCGCTCTGGTTGCCGTAATGGCAAACGTGTCTGAATTCTATGAACAACCGTTTCTTCATCGTGCTGCTCTAACTGGTCGCAGAGGCATGGCGTTAATCGCTTTGTTGCTTCCTTGCGTGAAGCTGACCAGAGCATTGCTCGAGAGACTCGTCAAGTGCATGGCAACAGACTTTAAGGATCTTACAGCCGTCGTTCCGCTGCTCGGAGTCTATTCCTTGATCGAAGCCATCCCATCTAATCTAATGGTACAGATTCTGTCCGAAGAAATCGTGGGGACGCTTCTAGTCTTTACGCAAGCTGTCGATTCCGACGGTTCTGGCAACGTGGCAAAATCGTTATGGACTCAGATGCTAGGTGAGGTTCTGAAGATGATTTCCTTCCGTCCTTGCAACTTCGTGCCAGGTTTAAAGCTGCTAACTCGCCTATTACCGTCTGTCTTAACACCGAAAGAGACCATCATTGAAGACGCAACAAGAATTCTGGGTCTAAGAAAGCTCTGGTCAGCACATCTTCAAGCTCAGGCCACGAATCTCACTGAAACTCTTCGGTTACTCTGCACGAGTTGGAATGGAAACGTCTTACTTCTTTTATCGACAGTATGCAAGCAATTAAGCGACCTGGCAGCACCGACAGCTCTTTTGGTTGGGAGATGTCTTTTAGATGGTATTCTAGCAGCCACTCCTTTAGAGAATAATGTTCCTATTCTCGCTCTAATCAATGATCTAGCTAGGCATGCACCTATGAAGGCTACTTTGCTAACATTGACCAGTCCAGCGTCCAGAGCGCAAGTAAAATCCGATCAAAAATATCCGCCGGTTATCGAGATGATGTGCTCCACTTTGAAAAGTAGCAGCGACGTCAACGTACAATATGAGATTCTCAGTATCTTCGAAACTCTATGCAACTGCAATCTCAGTCTAGTACAAGAGGATAACGAACCTTTGGAAAAGAAATTGACGCACTCGGTGCCCAGCAAGGAACCTCTTTTATCTATACTCGCGGTTCTAATCGATATCCTGGCGATCAGCACAAAATTCCAATTAGATGTGATAGAAAATACGTTGACCATTCTCTTGTCCCTCAGTAATCACAATTATGGTCTGTACCATGTAAAGAGCTGCCTGGAGAACAATCCCGGCGCCTTGCGCACGCTACTGGATCACGTATTGAGCTTGGAAAACCCCGAAACAAACTCCACTGTAGAATTGACCATAACTTTTTTGGAGAACCTAATCGCTTCCGAGTCGGAAGCGAGGACCTTGCATCTGCGCGCGCAGCAATTGGCATTCTTGATCTCTTGGGAAAAGACAGATCATCCCTTAGAAAAATTGAAGCGCGCGGAAGAGCTGAAGGAAATTTTGAAAGCCGCCGAAGAGAAAGAAGAGAAAGAACCTATCCCGGAGATGCTAGAGCCTCTGCTACCCACCCCGGAAGCATTATTGAACCAGTTCTCGCAAAGGTGTCTTTGTACAACTAATAGCCCAATTCGGCCCAAAAAATTTTCTTTCACAACCAATCAAGCACAAACTGAAGATACAGTAGACTTGTTGGCACTCTCCACTGAATTACTACCCGCTGACTTCAATCTATTAGCGGAGGCGCAAAACTTGTGTTCTAAAATACCTCCTGATGATACCACTCAACCTCTGCAATCAAAACCTCAGGATGAAGAACAGGAAAGTAGTAGAGCGGAAAAACAGATTTCTCCAATGGCAAAGTCGAAACAGCCATTTGGTAAGATTATTAAGGATTTATTAGACGGTCTTTAATTCTTCATATCGAAAAATATTAAGAAATCCAAAAGAAAAAGTGAACAATTTTTGATCAATCTCACCTATTTTTTTATATTCAATTATGTAGTGTGTTCGACGATTCATGATTTTTTTAATGATAATTTTTTAGTAACACCAGTACGAGGTCGGACACAGTTCACCAATTCTCTACGAGGTGGTCCAGTAGGTGGAGGAGTAGGTAGAGGATCCGATCCCTTTCGATCGAGGCCGCCCAACACTTCTAGGCCACCGTCTCTTCACGTGGATGAGTTTGTAGCGCTGGAAACCTGCGGAGCTCAGCCAACCGGTCCTACCGGATATAATAAACTCAACATCCGCGGAACATGCCCATCGCGTGCTATTAGCAGCAGTACCAGGAGTCGACCTTGGACACAAGAAATTCGTCCCACGTATCTCCGCTGATTTATTACTGTCTTTCGTTTCGTATATATGTATATTTACAAAATAGTAATTATGCCAATAACAATATATAATTTTTTCTTGAAAGGCTGTATTTTGCAGAAATAATATTTCATTTTGTAATGAATTATTCTTTTATCAATTTTTGCCATTTGGGATATTGCTTTTTGAATTTTTCAATATTGTCCTCCAAACACTTCAATTTTCGATATCTGTACTTGCTCTGGAAAAAATATTTTATACATTTAATATAAATAATAAAGAGCATAAACAGCCACAACGATAGATAATATATGATTTTCGTTTAAACAATTATCGTTGTGATTGTATGCTCCCTATTATTTATATTTTGTATTTTTGAGCCTTTAAACTTTTTAAATTTTATATATTTATATCAAATTTTTGAGTGTATAATGTATTCTATAAATTAAATTAGACCGCGCTATGAATAAATCAAATAAAGAAAGAACTAAATAGATTGAAGTAAATTTTACACGTAAATACATTTTCCAATTACGTAAACTGCACGCCGATTTAACTGTCGGATTTAAAACATAATCATAAACTAAAGCTGAAATAATATCACAAATTAAATCAATTTAATTATTTAATCATTAATTTAATAATGATGCTAATAAGAATTGTAAAATATTGCAAAGAAATGTATATATTTTTTTAATTGATCAAGAGTTAAGCACGTAAAAAAAGATTAATACTAACAATAATTGTGACAAATTTCATTAACGTACCGTCGCTTTCAGTTTCTTAATTTTCGGTAATTCTTCTGAAAATTTCTTTACGATTTCGATGGTCTGCGCAGTAGGTCTCGTTCTATTCTCCGTCATATATCTCATCATAAACAACAAATATCCAAAGTTTTTTTTATGGCAAGCCGTATCGACGAGAGTACCTATGATTACAGAATTGGGTTTATAGCCAAAAACTTCTATTCCTTCCAGAAATTCTTGGGCCTGCATAAGTTCTTGACAACCAAGTGCCAAAACTCCGAATGTCATTATGTTTGGAGAAAGTCCCTTCTTTTCCGCTATGCTTATCACCTCCTAAGTTATTAAATCGCATCAATATGACATTCGAATAATAAAAATTCGAATAATAAAAATATAATAGTAAATTTGGTTACTTGCAATATGCTCGATTATTACATACTAAAAGCTGTACATGAAATTCGCAAAGTTAAATATGAAAACATATATATATTTTAAACAATTAAATTCCTAATGATTCGCGTTATTTATCAGAATATACAGACAAAATAATATGAACACTTGGGAAATACATCATCATATATTTCATTCCTTGTTTTATTAATAAGTAGCAAGTTATCAACGGAATATTTAAATTCTTTTAGTAGAACTTTTTTCATTTGAACAATAAGAATTTTTACTGAACTGTACATTTGAAAATTCAATAATAAGAAATAGAAATGGCCGTACGATCAAAAAGCTAGATCTTCAATGCTCAAATAATTCAATCTGAAAATTATTATATGTACTTGTATATATGTATATCATATTTGTAGTAATTCGATTTTTTCATTTGCTTATATAAATAATATTGAAGGAAAAAATTTTTTTCTCATTGTATTGTCCAAAATTGCCCTCTGTTCTCAAGAATTTTTCTTTAATCTTTTCTGGCCAATACAATTATCTAATTTAAATATCATTTATAATTGTCAAGAGAGAACAGAATAAAAAACCAATTTCTTCAATATCTTTTAAGCAATTAGAAGATGTTCTATTGGAGATGAATGGTACAGTATTACACTACAGCAGTTATACTATTCAAGCCATGTGTAATTCTCCTTCAACAAAGGTACCCAAGATTAGAAATACTTTCTTTGTAAAGTGGTTGTGAACGATAAAAGAACGAATGAATTTAACTAAAAATTAAGTTACAATAATTACTTAAATGTAATAAACATGTACATTAAATTTATGAAATTTAATGTTCTTTTTCATAAAATTTTATAAAAAGTACTTTAGATTTCATAAATTTTTATGAAAAATACATTAAATTTAATGTAATGTCATGAAATTAAATCCAAATTGTGTAACTTCAAAGTATATTAAATTTCATGAAATTTTTAACAGTGTAGAATTTATATTAAAGATAAATGGCAGACCAACTTCTCATTAATAAAACAAATAATATATTTCTCAGGTGTTGACATTATTTTGTCTATCCCTATGTATCATTTCATTATCAAAATAGATTATATTATGTCATTGCATTTAAATACTTTAGTATAGTGATCCAGTGTAATGCAAGTAATCGCATTTATCATAACACTTACTTTCGCAGCTTTGTAATCGAATCTTATGCTGCGCCTTTTAATGAGCATATTGAAAAAGTCAATGTCCAGTTTAATATTTTTCTCCTCTGCAGTTTTGATGAGTATATTCTCAGCGGATATCGTGTTTGGAATTAAATCCAGGAGTAACGTAATAGTTTTGATATTAGGTATAATACCGTCATTGGACATTCGATTTAGAAATCCTTCTACACCACCGAATAAAATCAGACGATTCCTGATCAACACGTCATTCAAGTTTACCGATTTCTGTACAGTTACGTCGGTATCGCGTTGCATAATGTTCTGTTCTTTTTCCATTGATAAAAGTGTGCTCAACGTAGGCGGAGAGGCCAACAAATCTGGCTTCTCGCCTTCCAATACCGAAATCCTAGTCTGATCGAATCCCGAGAGAAGAACATCGTCGGACTTTAAATTTCCCAAATTCGTGTCCCTGATCGCTCGCAGGAGAAGATTATAAGTAATCAAAGACGGTTTGATATTTTTCATGCGCATTAAATGCCACACAATTAAAGCGTGTCGCATGCCAGCCTTCTTATCAGAAATTGCCCCATGGAACAGAGAGTTGTAAGTGATCTCTCCGATGGGAATACGTCTGTCTCTCATCTCGTCCACCAGTTGAAAGGCCTTAACGATCTGACCGTGCCAACTGTACGCCTTTACCATGACATTATAATGCGCATCGTTCAGCAGAAACTGCCACTCATAAAGTGATTTTCGCAGCCTGTTGAGATGCTTCAGAGCTACTTCGCTGTTATCAGATAAAGCACACGCGTTAAACAGACTAGTGTAGGTCGCCGCGTTCGGCTGTAATCCATACTTCTTTGCCTTATTATACAGACTGAAGCATTGCTTTATGTCACCTTGTTTGGCTAACCCATACAATAAGAGATTGTACAAATACATTGTGGGTTTGTCTCGGTTCTCTTTCATCAAGTCGAGAACCTGCAAAGCAGAATTCAAATCGTTCTTAGATATATGTGACTTGATCATTTTAGCGTACTGGCCCAAGCTGGGTTTCAGTCGACGTGGAACGTGCGCTTCTGTATCTTGAAATTTCTCCTCTTTCTGCTCGCGCTCGTTCATTGGAATTCGCTCAAATTTCCTGCCTGAGATGTCTCCGAAGACATTGGCGCTCCTCGGGAGTTTTTCCATGCAAAAATTGCTGACCAAGATCTGCAATTTATGCTGCAATTGCTCATTCTTGGCTGCACAATAAATATATTAAATTTGTTTTTGTATAATAATTTAACAATATATAATATAAATGTTTGTTAGTATTAAATTCTTTACAATATATTGATAAAAAAATTCGTAGAAACATATCTCAAAGTTAACAACTTTTTCAGTAGGACTTTTCAAAATTCTTTCTGAATTTTAAAAGTGAATTTAAAGGACAAACATTTTATATAAATGGAAATATTCGAATTAAAAAGAAAACTCGTCATTATTTAAATATCAAAGTACTGAAATAAATTATTACAAAATATAAAATTATAAAGAGCGAGCAATTAATCTGCTAGATCGATTAATCAATCAATAATTAAATTAAAATTACACATAACTTCACTTTTTTTTCATGTTATATTTTTAATTATAATATATTTTTTAAAATAATGTCACAAGTTTTCAAAATTCGAACAGTGTCACTTTGCTATACATTTATGTAAATTTCGTCATTTATCAAAATTGTGACACTTTTTCATGTAGGCACAATATGTAGCAAATGTTGACAAATGTATGGTTTTTCTACAAAATTTTTATTAGAATCGATTTCCATTCATTATCTAAAAAATGCCAACTTTTTTTTATTTACTTTTTTTATTACTTTTCCATCACAGCGATAAAAAGTAAAATTTTACTTTCTAAAACCAAGTAAAAAAAAAGACACTTAAATGCGGTAAAATACGGAATGCTCATTTGTTCATTTTCACACGTACATTGTTTTGATGTGATCAAGTGATTGAACTCATTGACATAACCTACGATGTTTTTGAGTTTGATTGATGCGCGAAATTTTTGATAAAACATTTCACATAAATGGAAATATTTGTATTAAAAAGAAAACTCGTCTTTATTTAATAAACATCAATTTTTAAAATACTGGAACGAAATGTATTGAATTTTAAGCGAGATAAAATTATATACATGACCACAATGTGGCAATTGATGGCAACAGAAATAACCTGACCTGAGAATGATTATCTCGATTTTTTCTAGGTTTGTACCAAACCTCGTAAGATAATGTTCATAATTTTACGAATCTTTTCCATTTGCTATTGCATTAATTAGACAAGAACGAATACTTTCAGCTGAAAATCAATGTACAAGTACACACTAGAATCTATATTAATTAAATAATATTTAAAATGTTATTGGAAATAAATACAAACAAAGCTAATTATATATACTTCATACGTGGCATTAAATTGTAGCCTACAAATTTTATGCATTCCATAATGAAATTTTTTTCTCAGAATTATTTTAAATTTTTGATTAATTTTATAACTTTTTAAAAAAATGTCTCAGATTTTGAACACTTAATTTTCAAAAATAATGAGAAAATCAAATCAATATCATTTTTTGAAATTTTCTTCATAATTAATTCTGAATTAATATTTAAGATTTTTTAAGATTTTAATTCTATTTATTATTTTTGATGAAATCTTATGAAATCTGAATAAGTTTAAATTAAATTTTTTTTTCCAGAAATTATATAAATTAAGGTCCATATTTAGAACGCACTTTTATCTCTAAAATATAGTATTTATAGTATACGTAACGTAAATTATAGCACGTTAATGCGCTAACATCGTTGTAAGCGTATTCAAAATACAGATCTAATGCCCGATATATTTTTAGTCAAGCCTTGTACTTAAGGCTTCCTTAAATTTATCTTTAGATCTTGCTCAGCAAGCAATGAAATAATTCGTAGAGTATCTAAAGATAAATTTAAGGAAGGAAAATTAAATATAAGGCCTGATTATGAATACGAGTATTTTAATATAATTCCTTATTCCTTCTATTGTGACTGTATCTTAATGCTCGTATCCATAGTCAGACCTTAAGACATAAGACATCCTTAAATTTATCTTTAGATGCTCAGTAGCCAATGAAATAATTCGTAGAGTATCTGAAGATAAATTTAAGAAAGCCTTAAATATAAGGCCTGACTATGAATACAAGCAGTATTCCCCTGGAGTAAGTCTTCCCCTGAAGCACGTTTAGGTGCGTTCATGTGGCAAGACGCTATTCGCGCTATTTAGCGCTATAAACTGTTCGCGCAGCTGCAGATAGCGTTAAAGGTTTAAATACAATAGATACAGACAACAGAGAATAATAAGCCGTCTAATCACAGCTCTGGTATGTAAATTCGATATTATATCCCAGAGTTCTGATTGGACAGCTCGTTATTCCCTGTTCGTTGTGCCTATTGTGTTTAAGCCTTGACACGATCATGACATCACTAATGATAGCGTGTTATGTCACAACTATGCACTATCAACGCTA
This sequence comes from Atta cephalotes, assembly GCF_000143395.1. NCBI lineage: Eukaryota > Metazoa > Arthropoda > Insecta > Hymenoptera > Formicidae > Atta > Atta cephalotes. The sequence continues at coordinate 2,650,236 of NW_012130101.1, read as the reverse complement.
TTTCTTCCAAGGTAGTGTATTGGTAGCGTTAGCGTTTAAGCTGGAAATACAAAAGCACAAGCAATAGGAACAGGGAATAAAAGATTTCAACCTATCAGAAAGCATCCGTTTCATTATTCATAGTTTCTGATAAGTTAAAATCTATTATTCCTGTTCCTATTGCCTGTGCTTTTTATTATGTTTCCAGATCTTTTATAGATCCGTGAACGACCCTAGCGTAGCGTTGGTAGCGTTTAAATTCGTCAAACAACAAAGTTAGGTTAATGTTTAAGGGGATTCTGTTCTCGAGTTCTCAAACTTTTCTCTTTTAGAACTTCGTAAAGTAACGTATGTACGTAATGTGTGAATTTCAAATTTTATCAAAATGAATGCAATCTCAATTTTAATCTCTGCTGATGGCTCGCCACTAGGCTGGAGTGATTCTTGCTTGTGTATCATTAATTTTTCAAAGTTTCTGCAAAGTGCAACTTGTATATTTGATTTCATTATAAATGTGAAAGTCAAAGGTATCTTGTTACTGGCAATTTTTAATTTCCGTGTACGGAAAAAAAATTACTATTGCGGCAGGGTATTCCGCTGGAAATTTTCCGTTCAGGAAAAAAAATCTGGGTATTGGTAAGGTGAGGTAAACTTTGGGTGCACCCCAGAGTGAGACGTCTAAATGAAGTTTCTGAACGCCTTGGGTGATACAATTGGGTGACTGATAAACATCGGTGAAGATTGAGAAATTGCATGAAAGTAAGATTAATTGCTGTTACAATCACGAAAAAGAGATCGTATTTGTTCTAGAAATCAATTGTATATTAAATGTAGTGACCTAAAAACCTTTCAATAATTATGTAACTTAACCTTAGTTTCATCAGGCACACGATTTTATAGTGCAAAATGCGCATTGCGCATGCGGAGCGACTTTTATCCGACTGAAAAGTAGATTGACGATAGAGTGATCTTAGAGTGATCTAAATCGTTTCTGAACGCTTTTGAAAGCGGATAAATTATATCTGAAGTTTCTGAACGTCTGAGGCGCCACTAGAGCACTCCAGACATACCTAGGCATAATTTCTGAAAGCTTCCCTGCAGATGCAGCATCCCTTAGGATCCTTACTAGATGTAGATATACTTCTTCTGAAATCAACAACGGATGCTCAAGGGTTCTTCCTAATTAATTTACTTAGTGTAACTATTAATTTTTTGATCTAGTTTCTACATTGTTTACTTCGGCAATCATAGAGATTGCAATTGAGATTGCATTTGTTATTTATTACGAGAAAGTAAAAAATTTACGTTACAAATACTTTACAAAATCTTAAAAATTTTAATTATAGGAAAAAGTTTGGTTGGTTGAACAGAATCTCCTACATTAACTTCGACGAATATATCTCTGGTTAAACACTACCAACGCTACGTTCATAGAGCTTGCAATAACGCTCTCGCGCTATTGGCTCCAAGAACAGCATTGGTAGCGTTTGCGTCCATAGTTGTAACATTGCAGCAATATTGCAAAGATTTTGCAGCGATATTGCTGCAAATTCTGTGCTGTATGAGTTAGAATATTCAAAAATTTACTATATATGAAAAATTCTAAAAAAATTAAGATGTAATCTAAAAAATTGTTCTAATTTGTATAAAAAGTCAGAGACAAATTTTTATCAGTGACAAATTATAATAATAAATAGTTATTATTGTTGTCCTCGATGAAAATTTTTATAATTACATGTATTAAATCATTATAATATATATTACTGTATTCATTATACGTTAGTATTTTTGTGACTGTATATATTTTCTCTCTCTCTCTCTCTCTCTCTCTTTCTTTTCTATCTCTTTCTCTTTCGTTTAATTTACATATTTGTCCTATTTTAAGCTAGGTTCCAAACTTTCTCAGAGAAGACATTTTGGAACATAGTTAGTAGGTATGTATATAACATACATACACACATATATAGTAGTTAAAGTGTAAATATGAACAGACTTGCATTTGCAGTTATAACCATCTTGACGTCGGCCACACATGCCGCTGTCAGAATCAGAAATAAATACAAAAGTATAACAGATGTAAATAAGAAAAATAGCAAAAGGATAAATCAACGCGAATGGATCTAAAGCGTTTTGTTTTTTAATTATTTTAACTCAATTTCGGGAAGAGAAAGTCAAATCAAATATGTAATTCGTATTGGCCGATGAGTCAACGTTTGTCTAAAAATGTATTGTTTCGACATCCATTAATTATAATTCCTCTCAATTCGGGCAAATGGTAAGTATTATTATTACTATCAGCAATTTCTGCATGTTCGTTTTTATCACTATCTTATCGCTGGCTTTCAAAAACAAAGAGATAACACATTTCGAGGAGAGATATACCTATATATATATATATATATATATATATATATATATATATATATATATATATATATATATATATATATATATATATATATATATATATATATATATATATA
>NW_012130101.1:2643118-2646694 GCF_000143395.1 Atta cephalotes | reverse complement strand
TTTTTTTGTAACAAGTCTTGCATTTATTGTCATAGATCTTAATATTGTATGTGAAAAGAATGATTCTGAAGAAAATCCAGTTTTATTCACAACAGTTATAATACAACAGGTCTATTGTAGGGTTCTGCTATTTACTTTTTGTTAACTTGCACTGGTTCTGTTATTCTTGTTAGAATTTACTTTTTTGTTAACTTGCACTGGTTAGAAGCTCCAATTGGCTCCAATCATTTGATTGTTGCACAATAGAGATCTTAGAAATTTTTAGACAAAAACTATGATCTTGAAACAATTTATTTTTTTCCATATAATTTGACTTTATCTTAAAACTTTTATGACATCAACAGTTGTAAAATAAATGTTCTATCAAATACAGTCAATATAATTACGATAATAGTATTGCACAGTTTAAATTGTTTAAATTATTTTTACTAATATATATTAACTTTAATATTGTTTTAACTTATTCTTCATTTTTTCTAATTTTTTCTAATTTTAGAAAAAGATACATGGATTAGTTAAAGCAAGATTAAAATTAAATTGATCTTGCCCTTAGTTCCTCATTTGGATCTAAATGAATCATATTAAAGAATCTTATAACAGCTGTAAAGCTGCTTTTTCTGTTGAATGCAGTTGTTATATTACATTTATTATTAAATATTAAACAAAATAATTTTACAGACTGAGTCCACGGTGAACCTGGATCTGTTTACTGCTGCTAAACAACTAGCAGACAGTGAGATTGAACTGATAAAAGTGATTGAGAATTCCACCAAGTGCCAAAGAACTGCAACAAATATGCTTTCAAATGTAAAGAAAACAAAGAAACTTGGGAAATCGAAAAATGTAAATATTATTTGTTAAACTTGTAAAAGTATTAAAAATACTTTAAATGTTTGAATATATGATACATTGTAATAATAATCAGTGAGACAATGTTTTTTTTCACAAGCATTTTCAATATATCTTAAAATCCATGTAATACATATTCTGATGATCATTCTGATGACAGGCACGTCCATCAGCTGCACTATTGGCTGCCAAGCAAGAGGCAGCAAAACGACAGCTGCTGTCAGACAAGAAATCCAACAATAATTTTGTACCAGACATATATCAGAAAGTAATCGATGCATACAAAATGACACGCAAGGAGACTGGTCTTGTATTCGATCAAAGCATGGCTGAGCACGAGTGCATCTGGGATCCAAATTATCCCGAGTGTCCAGCTAGATTTACACGAGTTTTGCAAAGATGCGAGGAATTGGGCCTGATGCAGAGATGTAAACTCATTGAACCGAGATGTGCCACAGAGAACGAGCTTTTGAGTAAGCACAGTCAAAAACAGATTGATATTTTGAAGACAACAACAGACGACTCTATGGATTCTGAGAATTTGGAGTTGTTGTCATCCAAGTACGATTGTGTCTATATCCATCCGGTATGTGTAAAATAATTTCATGATTTTTTTAAGGGAAAGTAATGATAAAAATAATATTCAAGCTTATTTGTTGAATACTATTTTTTAAGTATATTTAAATAATTATTAACATTTGGTTATATATATTTTTTCAGTCTACATATAGATTATCTTTATTAGCTGTGGGCTCAACAATCAATTTAGTAGAAAGTGTCTGCAAAAGTGAGATACAAAATGGCATGGCTATTATCAGGTAAGTCCTAATATATATAAATGATCTTCATAAAATATAAATATATATTGATATTTAATTTGATTAATTTTATCTTTAGTAGTTTATTTTTCTTTAATTAAAAAATGTATTCGAATTAGTTAAAAATTTAACTTACGTTAATATAATTATTAGGTGTGAGAAAAAGTTCGTGGCGTTTTTTTAATGCCATCTAATGGAAAAAATGCCACGAACTTTTTCCCCCCTAATATATAATATTTAGTGATTAATTAATAAATAATATTTTTTCAGACCACCTGGTCATCATGCAATGAAATCGGAATACTGCGGTTATTGCTTTTTCAATAATGTAGCTCTGGCAGTAGAGAAAGCTCTGAGTTCTGATTTGGCAAACAGGATTTTAATTGTGGATTGGGACGTTCATCATGGACAAGCAACGCAACAAATGTTTTACAATGATCCACGGTACATTTCTTTTTTAAAAAATTGTTTAAAATTTGTATTATTTTTTAAAACATTACTTTATTTATTTGTTTTTATTAAGGTTCAGAATTAATTAAACTATTTTAAAATGTTTTTACAGCGTAGTTTACTTTTCGATACATCGTTATGAACATGGCGAATTCTGGCCCAACTTAAGGGAATCTGATTTTCATTATATTGGAGACGAGCTCGGAGAGGGTTACAACTTCAATGTACCTTTAAATAAAACCGGCATGACTAATGCTGATTACATCGCGATCTTCCAGCAAGTTTTATTGCCAATGGCTTACGAAGTACGTGACATGTAACCTTTATTTATTAGTATATAATATAAAATGATTTAATTTTTTAAAATTAATCTTTTAATGAAAGTATTAACATTGTAGTTTCAACCGGATTTGATAATAGTATCAGCAGGTTACGATGCGGCTCTGGGTTGTCCAGAGGTAAATTTAAATATTATTACTATTCTTTTTTTTTATTTTTTTGTCTAGTTTTGCCCAGACCTGGTTCTTGTTTCTGCTGGTTTTGATTCCGCATTGGGTGATGAAAAGGTTATAATAATATTTATTATTATATTGTGTGTTATTGATATGCATGCTACTAAATACTGTATTTGTTTTTCATATTAATAGCGTTTTTATTTAATATAAATTTAATAAAAATTATATAGATCAAATCAATATTGTATCTCTTTTGTACTTATATATATTTTATATATATAAATTATTATAATTTGATTAATTTATAAGAATATATAAAGAGAAAATGAGGTAATAATATTATATATGATATTTATATTATTACTATATGATATTTATATTATTTTGTAATGTATTAATGTATAGGGTGAAATGCTAATAACTCCAGCATGTTATTCACATTTGCTATCGTCGTTATTAAGTCTGGCAAATGGAAAAGTCGCTGTGGTATTAGAGGTAAAAGAATATATTTACAAATATGTATAAATATTTTGATTTCTTTGTCAATTAAATATTAAACGCAATGTTGTAATAAATAGGGTGGTTATTGCCTGAAATCATTAGCAGAAGGTGCAGCATTGACTTTAAGAACATTATTAGGAGATCCATGTCCAGTTTTACAAACACTTGATTTACCATCATTGAGGTAAACAATCTATTACATTGATATTAAGAATAATAGCTTTTCTTTCATTCTATTTTATGAAGTCTTTTATTGTTCTAGTATACGTGATACCATCTTAAATGTAATCTACTCACATAAACCATACTGGAAATGTTATCAATATCAAGATACACACAGCATTAATAGTGTAGCACATAGTAAAGAAGAGATTGGTAATCGACATGTAGTTATGATGACGTTTAAGTAAGAAATTACAAACATTATTTAATTTATTTGTTTGTTACTCTATACACACACACACACACACACACACACACACACACACACGCACGCACGCACG
>NW_012130101.1:2629032-2640433 GCF_000143395.1 Atta cephalotes | reverse complement strand
TAGACCACATTGATGATATCAAAAGAACATCAACTTTAAAACTCAAGGAATTGCAAAAGCAAGCCTCAGATTACAATTCTGTTTATCTTCATTTTGTAAACATGGTCAAGTGCCTGCATATCTGCTGGCTCTCTTTTACAAATAGTGGACGCGGTTTTGAATGGAGAATGCCAATCCGGAGTAGCCATTGTAAGGCCGCCTGGACACCATGCTGAAAAAGACATTGCATGTGGTTTTTGTATATTTAATAATGTTGCTGTGGCTGCAATGTATGCTGTACAGTTTTACCATGTAAAGAGGTATAATACTAAATAATTTGGCTTTTTAAACAGCAATAAAAATAACTTAGATTAGAAAAATATAATATACATTTATTATAGGGTGCTAATAATAGATTGGGATGTGCATCATGGAAATGGAACGCAATCTATTTTCGAAGAAGATCCAAAAATCCTTTACATTTCTGTTCATCGTTACGATAATGGCAACTTCTTTCCAAATTCTAAGCTTGCTAATTATACAAGCACTGGTTTAAATGCAGGCGAAGGATTCAACGTGAACATACCGTGGAACAAAGTAAGCAATATTATATTTATTTAAAAAATATGTTTCATAAGCAATTATTTGTATATACAGTTTCATATAATTTAAAAATTATTGACTACATTCATTACATTTAACAGAAAGGAATGGGGGATGCTGAATATATAGCAGCTTTCCAGCAAATTGTAATGCCTATCGCTTATCAATTTAATCCAGAACTAGTCCTGATTTCGGCCGGATTTGATGCCTGCATTGGTGATACACTTGGAGGTAAATCTATTTTAACATCAAAATCAGTTATCGTTTGTATTTATCTCAGATATTACTTTTGAAATATATAAAAATTTGTCAGTTTCCTCACCATGTATTTATATATATGGTATATAAATGATATAAAATGTATTCATATTAAAAAAATTTTTTTATATATATTTTAATAACAGAAAAATTTGATTCCCAATAAATTAATTATTTTTTATTTTTCAGGTTGTCTCGTAAGTCCAGAACTCTATGGCCATTTAACCCATTGGCTCTCATCCCTGGCCAATGGTCGTATAATCCTAAGTCTCGAAGGAGGTTACAACATCAACTCCATCTCTCACGCGATGACTATGTGTACAAAGGCACTCCTGGGTGATCCTTTACCGATGTTGGATCCTAATCTCATTCCTTGCACTAGCGCGATCAATTCCATCAATAATGTACTGAAGACTCACAAGAAGTTCTGGCCCAACCTGCAGTATGGAATGTCCTTACCAAAAGAGAGACTACTTTCCAAATTTAAGACAATTCCTAACAAACGTGAAGAGCAAGGAAAAAATGCGGATAAATTGAAACAAATATTTATGGAACCAAAGATCGCCTTAGAAGGAATTGAGAGCGAAAAACTAGACTTGAATCTGGCGATTGATAAGAACTGTTTGAATTTAGTGACGGACGAGGAAATTTCGAAGTTAACGTGCGAAGTAGAGAATATTAAAATAAAAAATTTCGAATTACACGCGATGAAAAACGAAGCGGTTGAAGCGAAAAGAAATTCTGAATTGAAGCAGAACGAAACGAAAAATCTGGATGGTATACATCGAATTCATTTTAATTAATCTTAATAAAAGTAATTATTGTGTCTTAACTGAGAAATATATTTGATTGGCAGTGTCACAAAATATACAAAAATGTGTGAACGAGACGCATCAATCAAGAGGTAACCAACAAGGAAATTCTGACATACACGAAGACCGCGATGATGAAGGAGCAGCATCTTCACAATCCGGAACACGACCCATAACTCTATCGGAATATCTCTCTGACAATCTGCAGGTGAAATATTTATTATTATGATATAAAATATTTTTTTATCAATAACTTCTTTGAAATTATTGATAAAATAATTAATAATTGATTGTTGTTATATAATAGTGTAATATATAATATTATATATACTTATTATTTTAGTATAATGCAGATATATAAATAAAATAATTATGTATTTTTTGCTGTATTTAGGCTCTGACGACAGGAGAAATGTTCGCGATCGTGCCCCTGCAGGACTGTCCACATCTGTTCACAGTCAACGAGGTTCCTCCAGGTGGAATTGATGTAACTACACCGTGTGTCGAATGTGCCAGTATCGCAGAAAATTGGATTTGCTTGCAGTGCTATACTGTGCATTGCGCCCGCAGTATTAATCAGCACGCGATGCAGCACGCAGAAGAGTTCGAGCATCCTATCACGCTCAGCTTTAGCGATATTTCTGTCTGGTGCTACAGTTGCGAAGCTTATGTCGATAATCCTGTGAGTAGTTCCTTAACATTAAAACGTTTTTCTTCGATAAGATAATTAACTTTTATAATAAGCTAAATAGTACTGTTTATATCAGAATTTATCTTTTTTCAACAATCTTTAATGCATACTGCATTTTTAGCGATTATATGCGGCAAGAAACGCAGCTCATCAAAGCAAGTTCAATGAAGAACTTCCCTGGACTTATAGCGAAAGTGCATAAACATACCTTAAGTAATTAAAGAAATATATTTTAAATAGTATAATAAAAAATATACAATATGTTTTCAATTTTTAGAAGTATATAATAACGTGTATTGTATACAGATAAATGGCAATGTTTTTATAAATTAAAAACTGATGTGTTAGAAAGAAAAAAAAAGAAAAAAAAGATATAAATCAGGGATAGTATCGAGGACTACTCGAGGAAATAATCAAACTATAAAAATGTTAATAATGTACTGAAATAATTTATTATTAACACCTCACTAGAAATTATTAATTGTACTGAACTGAAAAATATCTCGTATTAACTCAGTTGTAGAATTATACATAGTGTCCCGACAGAAGTTCAGTGTCTCAATAAACAAAAAAAGATTTCCGAGAATTTGTTTCTTTATTTCTTTTATAAGTAAATAATTCAACTATTTGATTCATAAAATATGCAATAATTCATACTATGTTAAAAAATTTCGGTACACTATGTATATTATATTTTTTATATACATATATAGATATATTTTTCCTTTCGAGAGAACGATCTCGATCTAAGATATATTAAAGTAGATATATTAAAGTCATTCACATGAAAGAATATAGAACAATAATAATAAGAATAATAATAATAATAATAATAATAATAATAGGAGGCTAAGCATCATACAAATCGTTACATCAGAGAAAATTGAAATATATACTTTTTTTATTTAATTTTTCAATGTTAAAAAATATTCATTCTATCTTCAATGTTGATTTTCAAAAGAGAAAGATAGAGAATGATTGGAAGAGAAAGAGAATTGAACAAAGGAAAGTTTTGTTTCATTTTTATATTTTATTTATGTGCCTTCTTAATTTTATTTTAGATACTTCGATAAATTACAGCAATAATTGGTTTTTCTGTAAGAGATTTTGATCACAGAAATTGCTACAGAAAGTATCGTATCTTATTATATTAAATTTTATCTTTTCTTGGTACACATAAAGCATAAACTTTCGAAAGGGAACAAAACAAATAAAAATAATTTTCAATTAATTATTGGTTGATATAATACGTCACTTCTTGATTAACATTCTATTAATTTTTTATAAGATGTCTTACATCTTATAAATTATAAATTATATATAATTTATACAGGAATATGTGACATGGAAAATCATTCCCATCGTTTTCCTCTTTTCTAATCCATTCTCATACACAAATTGCTTGCCTTAGGATCTTTCTTCTGTGTATAACAATATTCTTCGTATATTTGCCGCAATAAAATGTTGCTAATGTTCTGAATTATTTGTCAAAGAAACTGTATTAATAATTAAAAATAAAAATATATGAAATTTTGTACTTTTTAATTTATTCATTTATTGTGCCTCGATTTATTTTGTCTCAATTCAGGCACTAAATATTCGATTTTTAGCAACATTAATCTAAACTGTTCCATATATTCATAAATATCTTTTGCAATATCGATGATATTGCTAAAAATACTATCGCACTTTAAATTTAATAAATGTTCTAGTCTATCGAGTGAACGCAGTGACGGTAATTTCTCCACAGAGATGTGAGGATAAAAAGTCTTGATTACGTGAAACTTGAACAAGTGTGAATTATTGCTCAACAATTTCTCGAACTCGTTTACCGCAGAGGCCGGTAATGCGTAATACAACCTATAGGGAATATTTTTGATAGCAAACTTTTCCTCGCAATCCTTGATTTTCTTAGCGATGCTATCAAGTACCCATGATAGAGGTATGGAGCCTTGCTCGTATAAGTGAAAGTCCTGCATCAATTTGTACTTATGATTACTACTACTACGGTAGATCCTGCGAGTATTTCGCAACTGTAGCAACGCTGTCGGCAACGCATAACTGTACGAAGTATATAAGTGCACATGAGTAAGATATGGTTTAGCCTTCAACTCCGTTGTGACATAAGACACGAGCGGTAGAATTCCGCCCTGATGTACGAAAGCGTAGAAGAAAGTCAGCAACAGATTACTGATGTACCAAAGCATTAACTTCTTGGACGTGTGCTTCGCTGATTTGACGCGACTGGAGGATTTATCATTTCCATATCTTTGGACGATATCCAGACTAGGAACTTGACTCAGCTCAGGCGCGTAAAGAAACACTAGCGGAAAGAGCACCGGGATTATGAAACGAGGTTCCTGATGAGGAAAGAAAGACAACAAGGCGACTGGAATAATGAACGTGAATGTCATCAGACCTACAATGCTCTGCAGACGTGGTAGATGCAACCATTGTGCCTTCAGTCCGCTGAAAATGAATATTATTGTCAGTTAATTTTTTAATATCAACTATTTTGATCTATAATGTCTCTTTTTAAACAATTATAGGCTGTGTTCTGTTTCATGCATAATGATGCGCATGCATCATTTATCCTTGTTATTCACCGAATATTAAACAAGGATAAAAGATGCATTATGCACATCATATGTGAAGCGGAATGCACCCATATTATCTCCTGATATTTATTTCTTTTCAATTAAAAAATGTTTCAGACAAAAATTTTATGATTTAAAGCAAATAATGGTAAAATTAATTGTCGGAAAAAATCAATTTTCTGTGAAAACATGAAGGTCATGAATATTTCTTAAATACAATTATATGATTTTTTTTATATGATTCCTTAATTATTCTACATATACTGTTTAAAATCGGATCTCTGTATATGGCTCACCTGTGTATCATTTTCACAAATGTCAGCAATCCAATGATCCCTAGAATATTAAACAGCAATGGAATGTTTACTAAGAAATGCAGAAAACGAGGATGCAATCCATGTGATTCCAAATTTTTCGTGTTCGTATTATATTTGAGAAAATTAACCGGTGTCACCACAAAATTGTCAATTCCAACCTCCAATTGGCCTATCTCTGCCATCGTTAAATATCCAAAATAAAAACTGTCAATTAGAATGAAAAACAACGCAGCCGGTAGTCCACAGAGAACAAAGACAATCATTCTGAGATGAAAGTCTTTGAAGCCAATGCTCATCGAGTTCAATCCTCTTTGCAGCCAGAAGAAGATGGGAACGAAGGCAAACGCGACGAAAGTCGGCCTGTTGAATATCCCTATCATCGTTAACGTGGCCACCACAAAGCAGTCGTTCAGAGAATGTGAGGGTAGCAATGCCTTGAGCTTGTAGTACTTGACTCGCTCTACGGCAGTTGCTGCTTCATTGTATTTCATGGAGAGGTAATCACTTTGCAATACCACCTGATACAAAACAGAGATTTAAAACAATGTGAGATACAAACAATAACTAAACATTGAAATCTCTTAGTTAATTATACAGATGGGAAAAGACATTCCACTAATTATTGAGCTTCGTATTCTTTTCTTCACCATAATATAAACATTATATATGAAAATTAAATCATTCCACCGAAATGTAATTTTCCATATAATTAACGAATTTTTTAATTTAATAATTAGATTTTTCTTAAGTTTATAAGTTCCTTTTTGCGAATCTTATTGATTGTTTTTATATAGCTTAATATTCAAAGGAGTCAAACGTACTTTCTCTGAATATGCCATGCACCGAGAAACAAAGTACAACAGTGAGGCAGTCAACACCAGTTCAATCGAGTTGGACAATGTACGGGTGGCATAGGTCAGCATGACATAGGAGCTAGCGTACGTGACAAGCCTGACTCTGTAATTCTGTCCATACAAGAAACAGATCTTGTACAGAAAATAATCTGACAGAAAGGAGAGTGCACACATAAAAAGCCGGGGGAAGAGCACAAAGAAGTATGGTCTCTTTAATGATAATCCAAAAAAGTAAAATGTATATGGAGACAGTCTGTTGAGAATTGCGTAAGGCAAACCAACGACGATTTGAGGAATGAATATAGAACGTATTGGAAAGGTGGCGTTGAACTCCCATGGCATATAGACATCAATATCAAAGTGGTTTCCTATAAAAAGTGAACAAGTATGTAAATATATATTAAATATAAAGCAAATGCTAAAATATAGCAGGATGGTGACATACCAGAGATAACTTCAATGGACTGAAAGAACTCATCAGGATGAATATAGCCTGTCTGTGAAACAAAAGTAAGTACTACTCTCAATACTGCTAGAATCCAGTAGAGACCGATCCTACGCCGCATAGGTGCTGCAATTTGGTAGTCGTCGATGGATCTACGGTACTCGTTTTTGTGCTGAATACAAAAATTTTATATAGATACAAATATATAAAAGTAAGCTTGAATAAATAAGAATAACTAAAATCTATATATGTATATATGTATTAAATTGAGCAGTTTTGTTTATTTATAAAAAATGCAGAGACAAACTTTATCAAAATCAAAACCTTTTCAAAATGAGATATTCACCATTTTTTTTCTAATTAAAATTTCATCTTTCAGATTTATTATATAATATTATTATTATATAATATTTATAATATTATTATTATATAATATTATTATTATTATTATATAATATTTATTATATAATATTACTGAGTTATCATATGCATTTTGAAAGAAAAATTTTACAAATATTAATATTAAAATGTCAAGTTACCTTCAATGACATGTTTTTTTATTAGTTTATCATAACTTAACCTTATACAATAACAGTTCTTGGACATTCATTCATAGAAAAAAAATATGGAGTCATGAAATACCGCGATTCTTTTCTAATTTATTACGACCGAGATACATAGAAAATTGCATTATAATTACGATATTCGTTATCAGAAGCATTGTTTGCGGGATACTTGTTAATTGACGAAGAAAGTTTGGAATATCTTGTCTTATCTTTTATAATTAATGGCCCTGGTTCTCGTTGACGAGGTAAACTTGGCCAGTCGTTTCCCAGCACCTCCAATCTTCTAACCTTCCAGGAGTCAAACCGTAGAGACGAAAAGAACTAGAATCAGAAAGAGCGTCAGTTTCCCCCCTCCTCTCCCGACAAAAAACCCCACGCATCATTCAAGATGAACCGAGTCAAGCTGCGCCACTCTCGGCCAAGTCACACTCGGATACCGAGAAGAGAGAAGAGAGAAGGAGGGAGAGAAAGCAGAAAAGGAAGATCAATAATTGCAGAGATTGTTTGAAAAAAAAGAGGCGAAGAGGCAGATTTTAATCTGAGGATCTATAAGCATAGGGAAAATATCATTAGAAAAACGAGAGAGTTTTCTTGATAAATTTACCAAGGGGAGCGAATCTACCGCGAGATAAGAGGTAATAAAAAATTACATGGTTGACATCCTGTCTAGGGATACCGCATGTATAGGCCAGAGAATCCACCATGTTTTTCCTATGCAAGCTGAAGTTTAAGTAATAATATTTGGCACGAAGTTTGTTAGTCAAAACAATCTCCTGGCGGTTGAGTGACTTTTTCTAGTACCATGTCATATTAGAGGAGTTAGCGTAAAGCGAGGCGTAATGTTGTCCTGTAGTTCTTGAAGCGTCTTCGAAGTATTTATTGAAACGAGAGATCGACATTTTGTTGGCTTCCAAGATCAGATCAGAAGTAGAGAGTTTAAAGTTGTTCCTTCTTCCTTCTAAAGTAGCCTCCTTAGCCGTCCATCCGCTATTTCGTTACCTAGAATATCACGATGAGCCGGGATCTAGATAAGAGTGATGCCTTTGCTATAAGAGAGGCGAGGAGACGCTTGATCCAGTGTATGATATAGTTAGAATTAATAAGTCTTGGAGCCAATAGATTCCAGGACGCTCTTAGAGAAAATCACTGCCTTGGAGTAACCAATGTCCTGAATTAAAATAAGCGATTGGAAGATCGCTCAGGCTGTAAACACGGTAGCCTCTGAAGTCAACCTGTGTCGGAAACTGACTTCTGGAGAGTAAGTTGTCCTGTGTATCCCTGCTCTTCCATTTTGGAGCCGTGTGTAAAAAGCAATGGCTGAGTCGAAGATCAATGGAGTTGTCTAAGAATTCCTATTTAATAGCACAGTTAGTTTTCTCCTTGTCTGAAATAATTTGTTTATAATCCGATCAGAGCATAAAATCAGAGTAGGAAGTTTCGAATGCAAGGTGAAAAATGGATTGGAAGATATTATTAAAAGCATTGTTATTAAGGATATAATATTTGAAGGATGGCGATATTGAGAGAATTCTTGATTTTTCCTCAGATAACAAGCTCCTTTTCATGGAGCTAAGACTGCGGATAACTGGGTTATTATGGTATGAAGCTAGTGTCATAGAGAGGAAGTTCGATATAATATAGGTAATATAATATAGGATATAATATAGGTAAAGTTGTAGAATTTTGGCATAAAAGAAGAAGAAGCAAAAATATGACTTTGGAAGTGAGAAAAGTTTTTAAAATCAAGAAGCGTATTGTAAAAAGGCGGAGAGAGGGAGCTTGGAAGCAACTATTTTTCTAGCTTCCACAAGAGGAATATTTTCCTGCGCGGCCAGGCCGAGGATAGTCTTATGCTTAGTAATGATAGGACATGTGTGCGAGGTTGCGAGATGATCCCCCTCGCAATTGATACACCTGGCATGTGCTTGATCAATTGTTTGAGAGCAAGAGTGATCTTCCTCTCTAGTGAGTCCACAGAAGAGGCATCTTGGCTTGGTGCTTTTACAGTCTCGACTGATATGGCCAATTCTATAACAAACGTAACAAATCCTGGCTTTTGGAATATATGCATCGACGTTGTATAAAGCATTAAATAAAACTACTTCCTTTGGGAGTGATTGTTCTGCAAATTTTATACAAATTGTTCGCTAGGACACGTAAGTGACCTTGACTGTCATGCGTCTGTTTAAGTGTTGTACGTGTCAAAGTACTTGACCGTTGAGATTAGATTTTCTTTGAGACAGCGAGATGGACTAATCAATATCCTTGATAATTCCAGTGTGAAGGACTTTAAAGGATGGAATGAAAGCTCGAAAGTTGTTCTTATCAAAGATAGGATTAGAGATCACGCGTCTGTAGTCTTAGTCTCTATTATGGCTTTACCGGCGCCAAGCCTTTTAATAAGAAGACTATTTATTACTCTTTATAGACTCAGAAATAACGCGAGAAAGTACAGAAAAATGCGTAGACTTATCCGCGTATGCATATATGACAAATGAGGGAATGTCATTTTTAGAGTATTTATTAATCGAGATGTTCCTCATTTTGGCGGGCGCCGACGTCGACGCACCTAAGTGGGATTCAGATACATTGTTCGATAAATTATTCTTAGAGTGAGGTGAATCGACGACCAAGACCTTCGATCTCACCTCGCTTGTTATCTCAGCACTATGCTTGCGGTACTAGATTTCTGATTATCAGCATCCATAAGAAGTGGCGAATTGATGGCGACGACAGAGTCTGGTAGGGAGGAGGTGTCACCACCGCCGCCATTACTGTCGGCGGCTTCCGCCATCAAATTAGTGAGTATTCGGTTCATATTCGTCCGAAGAAGAGGCGTCCGTCAAATGCACCAGAATCGGAATTGGAAGAAGAAGAAGGCAGAGAACTCGATTCCATTGAGGAGGGAGAGTCATATTATATATTATGCGATATTATAGACCTAACGACGGCTTCTATTTCCTCCCCCGATGTAGAGGGCTGGTGTCCCCCCATATGGGACCGAGAGAATATGATTTAGGAAAGACAATAGAGAGAAAGATGATAGAGAAGAGCACAAAAAAGAACACAGACTCACGCCAGCCCACTTAGCAGGCCAAATTAGAGCGAAAAAGCGCTATACAAACGATTTATGCAAGAAAAGCCCCGTAAAATACCGCAGCGAACGAATCCACGTGTGCATCTAATGCGTCATCTCGCGGAACTCCCATGAAGTTTGGAATAGTTTGGAGTTTCTTCTTCTTATGCTTCCGGCATAGCGCGATGTTCGTCGCGAGCGACACGCGATATCCAACGTGTACAGCTTTACCGATATTCTCATTCTAAAAGTATACTGTCATTGGATATCGCGTGACGCGTGACTAACATCTGGTGTGCCGGAGCTATTGGGCTGTATTTTCACGCTCGATGTTCGAATCGAGCATCAAAACAGTCACGTGATTAAAATTTAAGAATATCAAGGGATCAATTCTGTATCTTGAAAATTACAAAAGTGAATGAATTTATTATAATACTAATAATTTCATTGGTTAACATCTAGTAAATTTGCTCACTTTTCGACCTCCAATTTTGATCACGTGATCTATTTTGATGTTGAAAATGACCGTGAAATGAAAACCTAGCCTTAGTTAATGTCTCTTGTCTCTATGAAGTACGCGGAGACAATACGGTCGGATCACGATGTAAAGTTTTCCTAAAGCGATGAAATTGCGATTACATGTAGTGTAGTACGCAATATGCAGTACAAAAACTAATTAGATAATTATAGGAACCGCACAAACCGTGCCACTTGTTTCTTTTCTCTTCTATTAAATGCGTTCAGCAAATCGAAGGCGTCTGTTTGCTCTTTTATCTCGAAATCGTTCGGCAACTCGCATCTTTCTGTTACATGTCATCTCTGCGTTCGGTATTAACATTTCTAGAGCCAATCGAGCTGCTCTGGATTCAAAGAATTCGCAGAGCTAATGCAGATTTTCGCCTAAATTAAATTCATAATCTGTATATTTATGATAATGTATCCAATGATTCGTTAACACATAACGTACATTCATCTCTTTTAATATTTCTATTTTACAAATAATGTATTTGAACTATTATAATATCTGAGTCTACAAACAAATGCTATCAAATAGAAATTGATGGAGTTATTATTGATAGAGACATTATGTACTATATTAGATATACAACTTTGCTTCCGCCGTTTTTTTTCCGAAATTCGAGGCTTTATTGTAAAAAACTGGTTATACATTTATGATTCAAAGTATTGTCCATTGCTGGCTAC
>NW_012130101.1:2622166-2625075 GCF_000143395.1 Atta cephalotes | reverse complement strand
AATGCTCTCAAATACTTATGGTGAGGCCGCTATTAGTGAAAGAACGTGTCGTGAGTAGTTTCAATGCTTCAAGAACGGTGATTTTGACCTCGAAGATTTTGACATCGAAGACCGGCATAGCGATGGAAGAGAGAAGGTTTTCGAAGATGCAGAATTGGAGACATTACTTGAGCAAGACTCGTGTCAAAATCAAGAAGAATTGGCACGATCATTGGGAGTGACTCAATAAGCCATTTCAAAACGCCTCAAAGCCATGGGAATGATTCAGAAGGAAGGAAATTGGGTGCCATATTGACACCCAATTGAAGCCGAGAGATGTTGAATGAGGCGTTTGTTTGCTTGTGAACAGCTGTTTGAAAGGCAAAGACGGAAGGGATTTCTGGATCGCATTGTGACTGGGGACGAAAAATGGGTTCATTATCCCAAGCGCAGAAAATCATGGGGAGTTCCCGGCCATGTTTCCACGTCGACGGCCAAACCGAATATTCACGGCTCCAAGATCATGCTCTGTATTTGGTGGGACCAGCTCGGCGTAGTATATTATGAACTGTTAAAACCGACTGAAACAATCACAGGCGATCGGTATCGAACGCAATTGATGCATTTGAGCCGAGCATTGAAAGACAAACGGTCGCAATACAACGAGAGACACGATAAAGTGATTTTGCAGCATAACAATGCTCGACCCCATGTTGCAAAAGTGGTCAAGACATACTTGGAAACGTTGAAATGGGAAGTCCTACCTCACCCGCCATATTTTCCAGACGTTGCTCCCTCTGACTGTCACTTGTTTCAATCAATGGCACACGGTTTGGCTGACCAGCACTTCCGGTCTTATGAAGAAGTAAAAAATTGGATCGATTCGTGGATAGCCTCAAAAGATGACCAGTTTTTTCGACGCGGGATTCGTACGCTACCCGAAAGATGGGAGAAAGTAGTGGCCAGCGATGGACAATACTTTGAATCATAAATATATAACCAATGTCCAGGAATACTGTAATTGTAATAGATTGATTGATTTAGGAATCCAGATCTCACTACTGTGATCAATGTAGCCAAGTTATCGTCGCAAGCTCTAAAGGATCTGAAACCTGCGTTTCAGATAAGATCAGCCTGAATTCTATGAACCAGCTTAGCCTCTGATAAAGAATTCGTTCTATGAGTTTGCACGACATTAGTGCTATAGACCTAACCGTCTTATTACCAGGTTTAGGTATGAATACTATCAAAGAAGTCTTCCACGAACTTGGAAAGATTCCTTGAAGAAAAATTTCCTTGAACATAGATAGTAGATAGGTCTCGTACTCTATGGGTAATTGTTCTAACATTTTGTAATGATTTGGTCTAATCCCGGAGCGAAGTTTTTGCGAGATCATGTAAGTGCACCCCTAAATTCTTTTAGAGTTAAAGAGTCATCTAACCATGATAATCATGTATTTGAGTTTTCGTTGTCTTCAAGCTTTAAGCTTTTTCTATGAGAACAATTATTTTAGGACAATTATATAGGAAGACGGGGGGAAGCATAACTTGAAGATTGCCTTCATGGAAGTTGTAGTTGAGGACCTGAGATGAATTATCACGCTGTGACGTCTTTCTTTTGAAATATTTGATTAAGGCCCAAATCTAATTAGTGAGAGTTTTATTCTTAAAGCTGTTCACAAGGTTGCTATTCTTTGTGTTTTTGTTCTGAAAATTTCTTAAAACAATCAGTGCGAGTCTTACGGAAACTAAGGTAATTTTTCTCTGTGGGTGTTGAGGTAAGTTTCCTGATCTTTCTGTTATGCACCATTTTCGAGCATGATTCGTTTCACAAGGAGGAGGTTTTGGAATTGTATTGACGTATGCGGGAGATGTTTGCCTTCTGAGAAGAAGCTCCTGGCAACTTCAAGCGGGTTTTGTGTGAACCATAATTATCTATTATGTCGTGACCAACGTCAGCAGGTAGATTCTTGACAGAGGATAGCAGTTCATGATAAAATGCTTTGAGAGGTAATTTATAGCAGAATTTTGATTTAAGACTAACCTATCTATTAGGTGTACAATTTTGCTTCCGCCGTTTTTTTTCCGAAATTCGAGACTTTATTGTAAAAAACTGGTTATACATTTATGATTCAAAATATTGTCCATCGCTGGCCACTACTTTCTCCCATCTTTCGGATAGCGTACGAATCCCGCGTCGAAAAAACTGGTCATCTTTTGAGGCTATCCACGAATCGATCCAATTTTTTACTTCTTCATAAGACCGGAAGTGCTGGTCAGCCAGGCCGTGTGCCATTGATCGAAACAAGTGATAGTCAGAGGGAGCAACGTCTGGAGAATACGGCGGGTGGGGTAGGACTTTCCATTTCAACGTTTCCAAGTATGTCTTGACCACTTTCGCAACATGGGATCGAGCATTGTCATGCTGCAAAATCACTTTATCATGTCTCTCATTGTATTGCGGCCGTTTGTCTTTCAATGCTCGGCTCAAACGCATCAATTGCGTTCGATACCGATCGCCTGTGATTGTTTCAGTCAGTTTTAACAGTTCATAATACACTATGCCGAGCTGGTCCCACCAAATACAGAGCATAACCTTGGAGCCGTGAATATTCGGTTTAGCCTTCGACGTGGAATGGCCGGGAACTCCCCATGATTTTCTGCGCTTGAGATTATCGTAATGAACCCATTTTTCGTTCCCAGTCACAATGCGATCCAGAAATCCCTTCCGTCTTTGCCTTTCAAACAGCTGTTCACAAGCAAACAAACGCCGTTCAACATCTCTCGGGTTCAATTCATACGGCACCCAATTTCCTTGTTTCTGAATCATTCCCATGGCTTTGAGGCGTTTTGAAATGGCTTGTTGAATCACTCCCAATGATCGTGCCAATTCTTCTTGATTTTGACACGAGTCTTGCTCAAGTATGCCT
>NW_012130101.1:2615534-2621798 GCF_000143395.1 Atta cephalotes | reverse complement strand
AAAGTTGTACACCTAATAGATTTCATCAAGTCATCCGACTTCATCATGTTACAGCGGTTGTAATACAAGGTAATTAGAAAGGCAATGGGATACCGCACATCGATAAATGTCATGCAGAGGCCAATGAAATCACCCTCAACATTAGACTCAACTGCTTCTAAATTTATTTTCAAAGCAATGGCCAATAAATTTAGCTTGGCATATAAATTCTTAGAGGAAACGGAGATTATAGCCTCTCGAAGAAACCGATTAAATTGATGCACCAATAAAATTGATGCTATTAAGAGCTCTAAATTCTTCAAACACTTTGTGACTAGCCATTGCGAAAAGAACATACCATAATTCATCATTCCATCGCGGACCTCAGTGGCCTAGTCTCAACTTGGGTTGCCTAGCTAATACATCAAAAAGAAGAAGAAGAAATCCGAATAGGGGATCTTGAAGTTATTCGATACCTTTGCGAATAGCTCTCTTAGTCAGTTCGTCGGCGATCTCATTGTCGCGGATGCTGTGTGAGGGGGCCCATATAAAATTGACTCGGGAGTTATTAAATTTAGGGAAGATTTCGTATATGAGATAATATTAGATAATATTAGATGTGGAAAAAAGTTCATGGCGTTTTTCCCGTTAGATATAACGGGAAAAACGCCACAAACTTTTATAATTATTCGTTCTGTTATAGGATCCTTTAAGTGTGTGTCGAGAACACTTTTTAAGTCCGAGATTATGATAACTTGCTCTAAAAATTATTACGTAAGAGGATAAATTATACATTTCTTTTAGATTTAACTGTGGAGAGTAAACCGTAGAACCCTCCCTCCCCCTCCCCACATATATACTATCATTGATACCTTGGAGCCATTCGTGAAGAAAACGGTAGTCTTAAAATGTCTCGGAATGTATTTTCGAAAATAAGTTGTATATTTTATAAAGGAATAGACTTTAAATTTCTAAGGATTCGAGGTGGCAAGGTTGAGTATGTGATGATGGAATGAAAGAAATGTCGAGAGCGAAGGAGATAAGTGCACTAACGATTGCCATATAATCATAAGTTTTTATAATCATAAGTTTTAGCTTTTTAAGTTTTCCATATTAATTTTTAGCTGAGCAAATAAAAGACACATATTTGAGGTAACATTAAATACAATAATTTAATACATATGCTTCAATACATATGCTATTGTCATTATATTATTTTCATGCGCAGTACGCTGCGGCAGCAAAAATGTCACGTGATGCCAATTTTTCACAATTGCTTCCGCTGCATTTATTGCGCATGAAAAGGAATAATATAATAGCAACAGCATATGTATTAAAGTTTAACCTCAAATATGTGTCTTTTATTTCAGCTAAAAATTAATATGGAAAACTTAAAAAGCTAAAAACTTATGATTATATGGCAACTATTAGTTACAATTTGCAAGACAACTATCATTTCAGGTAATTATTTAGAATTTAAAATATCCCCATCATTTCAAATCTTAATAAAAATGTACTCATTGTATATACTCATTATAATTGTATTCAATTTTCACATTTTTTGCAAATATTGCAAATTTTCTCGGCTTCGAATTCTTTGCTGTTCGTTGCTATTCGTTCGGTTGAATTTTAATGAGATGCGACAAAATGTATTTTGCGTTGGAAGTGCGTCATCTCATGTAAAATTTTTAACCAATAGTCACGAATTGCTGCCGCGTGCTATGAAAAGTTAGTTATATGTGCATCTGATTTTTGTCTTCACATGCAAATGAAAGTGAGGACCGCAGGGTAGTGGTCACTAAGATATATAAGCTGAGATGAAGTCTATGCCGAGTCATGCAAAGATAAAAGTATATTCACTACCGGGTGGTCCTGGATAGAAATGATTTTGATTGAAAATATATAGTTGTTAAGTAATCAAACCTTTGTTTCAGAAAGATTCTTTAGTTCTGCATGCATGACATTTATTAGAGACACGTTAATCATGATAAATGTAGGGCTTGATTTTACGCGTTGAAATTTAAGTAATCTCTGGCTATCTTTAAGATCAAAGATAAGAGACACGTATTTGAAGGACGCGCGAATCATAGATCTATAAGTAGAAAGAAGAAGATTTGGATTAGCCTCTCCTCCCATGTGCCCCTTAAGATCGTTACAAGTATAATTGAATTGCGTCTGCCCTTACATATGATATATTCTATATGTTTCTTTCTCGACAGTCTAATACGATTCCCAAAAATCTTACCGAATCGCAAGGGGGAATGATCTTTCCCGCCAAGTTAACTGAAAGATTTGTATGAGCCATCTTCTTTCTTTTAAAGAATACTGCGTATCATCTGCGTTTTGTTGGAGGGATATTTCGAGACTTCTATTCATCAAATACGATTGTATGTTCAACTGAATGAAGAACTTCCTTCATATTAATCTTAGAAGCATAAATTATCAACAATGTCATCGGTGAATTGAAAAAGAGAAGTATTAGAGTCCAGAATGTTATTAATTTTTTTGAAGTAGATATTAAACAGAGTTGGGCTAAGAACGGAACTTTGTGGAATCCTCTTACGTGAGACAAATGGAGGAGATAGGGAGTCCTGAATAATAAATTGAATGTTGCGCGATGTGATTAAATTATTAATGAATTTGATAAGACGCAGGGGGAGACCCAAATCGACAAGATCTTGAACCAGAATGTGTGAACCAGAAACATTATCAAATAATATGTCTATGAAAATAGCTACAGTCTCTTGTTTTTTAATAAAGGCTGTGTGGATATGTGCAGTGAAAATAGTTAGATTATTTTGGCATCTGAATCTGAATTTTCTGAATCTGAATTGGATGTTGGGAATGAGACACAAGAGAAGAGGAAAGAGCTTCTGCAGTAAATTCTATCGAGTACATGCGTTCCAAAATTTTCAGCGCACAAGATGTAAGAGAGATAGGTCGATACAATCCGAATCATGTGGCTTAGATATATAAACGAATGGGTCCATTGTGATAATATACTCTCTTCTGCTCGTCAATAAATAAGTATTTATAATTTTATTCTTAAGAAAGATTTATTAAAATTAATCTTTACTTTCTCGATACATACAAAAAGGCGGGAGAAGGAATAGTAGAAACAGTATGGATCAAAAAGACTAACTAGAAAAAAAACACCATAGTTAACACTACCAACTTATACAATTGTGGACAAATCAGTATTACTAAAACATTATACATCTCAATATCCTCTCTTAATGTTTTATAATAAAATAAATACAATTCAATATCTCTGATTATTGTTTTGCATACATACAATCTTCTCATATCTAATTTTTATAAAGAATACCCTCTCTAAAATCTTAACTTTAAAGATTCGCAATTGTTATAAAACAGTGAGTTTGATAAGCCCTTTGTTAGTATATCAGCTTGTTGATTTTCACTAATAATATATTCAATCCTTATAAAGTTATTATTTACATTCTCACATACAAAGTTATATATTTTAAATTTATATGCTTAATTCTACGATTGTGTTGGCTTCTTAATTAGATGAATACACATGTCTTGTGATTGTCTTCGAATATTGAAATGTAATCAGTCTTTACATTCAGGTCTAGTAATAATTTCTTAAATCACAATACATCTACAACTAAGCTGCACAACAAATAAGTTCTGCTTCATTGTAAATAACTCAATACACTTCTGCTTTTTGATAATCTAAAAATGTTCCCAAACACTTTTATAATATATCCATACCAGATACTGACTTTCATATAGATCTCCTCCCCAATCCGAATCTACATAACATACTAACTAACACTTTCTTCATTTTTTCTTATAAATATTAAACTCATATTTGCAGTTTTCTTTAAGTATCTTAAAACTCTCTTAAGTTAATTCCATATCTTATTTAAGAATTTATCTTGATACTAAAAAAATTAATCATAAAACTTAAATCTGGGCGTGATCAAATACATTAGACATCCATTTCTTTCACTGGTTTATCTATTTTATCATTATTTTATTTGATTGATAATAAGACTCATAAATTTCAGAAAAAACAAAGAAAAAAGAGGGCTGAGCCAAAAATTATTATAAAAATTATTATAAAAAATATATATTATTATAAAAAAAATTATTATAAAAAATATATATTTATATACTTATACTTTTATATATTTATATATTTATATATATATTTGTATATTTATATATTTGTATACTTATATATTTTTATTTGTTTAAATATTAATAAAATTGCAATTAATTTTTTAGATTAAAAAAATTCATAAATAATATCTAAAATTTTTATTAAATAATAAGAAAAATTAAAATTTTTTATATTTTAATAAAATATTTTAATAAAATATTTATGTATTTGTATATTTATATATTTGTGTATTTGTATATTTATTTATATATTTATATTTATATATTTATTTAAATATTAAATATTTGCATATTTAAATGTTATATATTTATATATTTATGTATTTATATGTTTATATATTTATATACTTATACATTTATACAATTATATATTTATATATTTATATATTTTTATTTATTATATTTGAATATTAATAAGATTAAAATTAATTTTTTAGATTAAAAAAACTAATATTAAGTAAAATTTAAAATTTTTTAAAATAAAATAATAAGAAAAATTTTTTGTTTTATTAATAAAATATGTATATACTTATATATTTATATATACATTTATTTATGTACTTATTTATATATATTTATGTATATATTTTTTTTATATATATTTATTCATATTTATTTATATATATTTGTATATATTTATATACATATATTTTTATATACATATATTTTTATATACATATATTTTATATACATATATTTATACGTTTATATATTTATACATTTATATATTTATTTGTCTTTATTTATATTTATTTATTCATATTCATATGTATGTACGTGTATATTTGTTTATACATATTTATTTATATATATACTTATATATGTGTATATTTATGTATTTTTATTTATTTAAATATTAATAAAATTAAAATTAATTTTTTCGATTAAAGAAATTAATGTTAAATAATATTTAAAATTTCTATTATATAAAATCATAAGAAAAATTAAAATTTTTTATATTTTATTAATAATATATTTATATACTTATATATTCATGTATTTACATATTTACATATTTATATGTTTATATATTTATATATTTTTATGTATTTATATATTTATAAATTTATTTATATATTTATACACTTATATATTTTTATTTATTTAAATATTAATAAAATTAAAATTAATTTTTTAGACTAAAAAAATTGATATTAAAGACTAAAAATTTTTGAACCGCTTCGACTTAGAAAAATTCAAAAGTCGAAACTTTAAAGTACCAGAACTTTTTAGATATAGATTCAAGCCCAATGGTTATTGAGAATAATCACTAGAATTCTTCGAGGGTCTACCAGAACTCTGCATAAAACGTTGGATTTCCGAAAAAAAATTTTGGTAAAAAAAGTTATATCTCTTCAATGTTTCGTGAAGTTGGCCTCCCCAAAATTTCAAATGTTTTCACCGCTTTAATCGATGGAACTTTTTCTAATATTAATAGCTCTAGAACCCTTCGGGAGGCAAGCAGAACTCTGCTTACTTTTTTTAAATTTTAAATGATTAGCAGCTTTACAGATTGTCATGATTGCAATTATTCTTATATAGGACAGACAAAAGGAAATTTAGGACATGTTTAAAAGAACACGTAAGTCATTTAAGAAAACCTGCTATTTCTTTTATCTATTATCTCTCGTCACAAACTTGATCACAATCATACAATTGATTGGAAAAATGTTAGTATTCTCGATTCATAACAATCTTATAAAAGGATGGTCTTTGAAATGATCCATATTAAATGATAAGATAATAATTGTTTAAACAGAGTGACACAAAACGCTTTCCTGAAATTTATTTACCGATCATCGGAAAAATCCCCTCTATCCACATATAGAATTACTCTCTCCACTAACATTTTCACTTCTTTTCCTTCACATTATATGAAGGACTGTTCGCGAGCCATGATCTTCCAAAAAATTTGTCTGGAGTGACTCTTACTATTTGTTCATATTTTTCTCGTTTTTTTTTTACATTGGGATACTCATGTTACATCTGCGAGAACTTGTATTAAAAAATACGTGTTAAGCGAGCATTAATGTGAATTTAGATTGACTTTCATGATTAATCATTGTACATATATTATTTTTGTGTTTAACATCTGTTGTGACTGTATGCTCCTTATTATTTATATTTATATAT
>NW_012130101.1:2605428-2608281 GCF_000143395.1 Atta cephalotes | reverse complement strand
AAATTTTTATGATTAAAAAAAATATTATATAAATAAAAAGTAAATATATTTTTTTAAATATTAAAAAAATTAAAATATATTTTTTTGAAAAAAATACATGAGAATTAGACGTGATGATAGAAATACTAATTATTAACCTTAAAATTGTTATGTTCTTTGTAATACTTCAATCGAAATTCTTTATAAAATATATTTATAAATAATTTATTTATAAAAAAGATAATATTTATTTGCTCTTAATACTAGCTTTTTTTTACTACTCCTTCATAATAAATCTTATTTTTCTTTAAAAGACATTTAGGAAATTTTATTTAAAAAGATATTTAGGTTTTTTTATTAAAAATAGTGATAGTCTTATAGAAATTTTGTTCACTGTATTACTTATAACGACCTTTAAGGAAACAAAACTAGGCAAAATTTTCTCCTTTTTATTAGCACTTCTGTTTTTATTAGCACTATTAATCTCGACTTGATTATCAAGTTAAATAAACCTTAAATTTTAATGTAGTTAATTTATGATTATTAACAAAGATTGATAATATTATCTCTTTCAATAAAAACATGGGGGTAAATCAAAATAAACGGGGATTAGATAATAGTTAATTTTAAGAATATTTTAAGAATATTAAGAATATGTATGATAAATATCTGTTACTATTTATTTCTTTAAAATGTTACATAAATATTTTACATATTTACTTTTTTAAGTTTTATTTTCAAAATATTATTAAAATATGAACTAAACACTTTATATAATATTTATGATAAATATAAATAATTGAAAATAATAGACATAGAGGAAAGTCCTTTACTATGAAATAAGCTTTTAATATAAGATATCAGAGTTTCGACTAAATTAATAGACGTCAATATTTGTGAAATGGGAAATAAGAACCTCGCTATCTTATATAGGAATCTATCATGTAAGGAGATTTTACTTTATTATTGATATAATTTGTGGGAAAATATGCTCACAAAAAATAGATATGATGTAAAAAAATAATAAAAAATTGTATTACAATTTTGATAATATTTAGATATAGAAACATTATAAATAACAAATTTGCAACATTAGTAAATAATTAGTAAAATCTCTTCCTTGAATTATAGTTTTCATATATTGTGTATATCTGCAGACATATACATTTTGCATGCGTGCGTGCGTGTGTATGTGTGTGTACGTAAAAATCTTTTTATTAATTTGTATTGAGTAAATATTGATAAATGAATTTGATACAAGAGACATATGTTGTCAAGATCGTGACTTTGAGTAAGCTTCAACAAGTTAAACCATCGCTCAGTTAAAAAGTTATTATTAAAAGAAGAAAGTTTGTAAAAAATTACCTTTTTATTATATAAAATAAAAATTTCCCACTTTAAAATATATTTTAGAAGAAATAACTATGCATACAATGTAATATGAGATTTGTTTGTATATCTGAAAGTGGAAAATCGTGTGCCGCTAGGCAAGAGGTCCTGTTGGAGATGACTCAGGGTCATGACCGCGACAATATATGTCAAGGCAGAGAGAAAGAGCCTGAGAAGAGCCTTTTTCGCATGATAGGCGAAAGTTATCGTATGCTAACGGCACAAACATCAATTTCATAAATTGATGTGAATTACGTATCACATTTTCGCCACTGTCAATAAAATCGTAGTGTCGAAAAATAGATTTGGTGCTATATTTACAAATTGAATAAAGATAATATTGTTACATCCAAGCTCCAGGATTTTTGTTTTGTATGGAGAAGGAATTAGGAACGGAGAGGGCTAAGGAAGAACGCAACAGATTCTACTCTTATGGTTATCGCTCCAAGGCGCGTGCCAAGCCGAAAGCACTTTAATGGGTCATAGATGTGAGTCAACGCCGACATGTGACGCTATTACCCAACCCGTAACAGTGTATCCATCGGCCTTCTTTTTAAGTCAAGAAACTTAATTCCTTTGACTAGGGACAAGGCCAGTACGATCTTTGGGAAAGTGGAATGAATCGGAAAGAGCACTGAAATAAATAAAAAATTTGTCTTATTGATTTTTTTATTAAATTAAATAATTAAAAAGTTACCTTTGTTTATTTTTGATGTATATATTATCTTTGATATATGTATATATATATATCTTTGATATATATATATATATATATACATGTGTACGCGCTAACAATAGAACGATCTAAGATTACTAATAATTAGGTTTTCTGTTTATGTAGGATGAGATGGTGTGATCAAAAGGGGGAGGACCTCGCAGATTCGGCGAGCGAATGAAGATAGAAAAATCTTTTCAAGAGATCTATCGTTCTCGGAAGGAACGAGGAGAAAGGAGGGAGTAAATATTACGGGCTGGAGAGTCTACCAAGATAGGAGAGCAAGAAGGAAAAGGAAATTTCAGGTCTAGGGAAGGGAGGGAGGATCGTCCTTGGTAAGATCCATGACGGGTATCGCTGAGAGTGGAATCTCCTGCTCAACGATCGGATTCCTAGACTCTACCGGACTCTATATTCCCGTTCAATTGGGCGCGAGCATCTTCTGAGAGGAAAATTCCTGATTGGATCTTTACTATTATTGGGATCCCTCTTTTCTTGAGCGCTCGCTTTTTGCGACCCGCACGATTCCGTTTCACCATCTACGTTAGAAATTTCCCTTTTTAAATTTGATAAGAATATGCATTTTGGAATAAGTGAAGAAGAGGGGAAAAGGAGGAAAAATACCAATAAATAATTGAAGTGAATTGAAAGGATAGAGGCGGATCTGTTCTAGTGATAATAGAAACCAAGAAGTGAGGGAATCACTCAAAGCGTTTTACCGCGCTAAATAATTCGAAGCGAGAGAAAAAAAGGAGAGAAAGAGAGAGAGA
>NW_012130101.1:2581697-2599434 GCF_000143395.1 Atta cephalotes | reverse complement strand
AATATTCTCTGCGATATTTTAATCGAGCAATACATTAATATTCGAGACTAACTCATACAATAACTCATGCAATAAATATATAATTAAATGTTAATAAGGGGGAGGGAGAGTGATGATGAGAGTTATCTGCGTGACGTCAGATACGAAATACTAGCATTAGCTTATAGAAATAGAGACCTTAATGTAATAGAGACCTCATGTGGAGATCGCTAGTACTCCCCATTCTGTTTCCAGGAATGCCTCAGCATCTGTATGGTAAATGCTTCGATGCAGCCTGAGCATTTTTCTGCAAGTTATATTCGTACGAACGTTGTGTTGAGCAGTTCGTCTAACTTCGCACAGATTTTTCGTGAATTAATATGTGCGAAAAAACAGGAGTGTAAGTGTTTTTTCATTCGTATGGCGCCACTTCATAACAGTCTTCGCAGATTTTAAAGAAATTGTTGTTTTGGTAAATTCGCCTTTTCAGTGTGGTAAGACATCGAAGTTTCATCAGGTATCGATAAGCGTTCCATAGATTTTTCGTTGTAAGTGACATAGGATCTTCTTCTTGCTAATTAAAGATGCAATAGAGGTAACGATATGTAGACATTTCGTGTACTAACTGAGAGCCAGTGTGTAGCAATCGAAGATTTCTCGTTCGATTGACGTCATTACAGAGTAAGCAACGTCAGGCAGTTAACTTCAAAGGAAGATTGGTATAATAATAATTATTATTAGGCAATTAATCTCCATTCCTTTGTCTCGATTCCTTTCCCCTATATTAATAAAGGATGTCAATATTATAACTCTTGTATATATAATAACTTTTTTTCACAATTTTGTATTGTAAAGCGGTTAATCAAGATAACTTAATCCTAGTCTTTTCTTAGTATAATAGATTCGGTAGAAGGCTGTAAGTTTCCAATATTTTTTCGCTATGTCGTGACCTAAACTTATTAAAATGTCTTTAACATTTTTCATTTCTGTGCCGCACTCGTTTCTTATTTCTAATTTTACAAGTGCCATCTCTTCTATGTCTCCTACGATGCTTATCCATCCTTCGCATCGCTCCGTTAGAAATCGCATCAGATCTCTCATTCGTCTAGACCATGTCTTTTTTACAGGGATAAGTCCAGTGTGAGCGAGCACACGAGGAATCGCTTGCCATTCCAATTCGTGAAATTTCTCTTCAAAGATATAGATTTCGTAACATGGTCATTCGACTATTCGCCCCCAGTCTCTTAGGGCAACTACTGCCACCCCATCTCTTCTGATTTGAGTGAGGTGAGATACTCCTCTGTCATTTTCTTCTTTTTCGGATCGTGATCATTTCATCTAAATGAGTATGATCGGGGGGGGGGGGAGTAGGGGTAGTAATCGGCTCCTTCGCGTCATTTGACAAGTGAATTCTTCTATTAATTCCTTGATATCTTCATGACTTTATTATGAAGTTGCATCTAAAATTTTGTGGGCAAATCCATCTTTACTATCCGCGCCTTCAACGAACTACGTGTTAGAAGTCTCATATTTAGACAGGCAATCTCCATCGTTATCTATAAGAGAATAATGGTTATGCACCTTGGGAGTGCCGGAAAGGTGAAGAGGTAGAAAAAGGTTTTCCATTGAGATTAAAGGCTCCGGTAATAATTGTATATAGGATCGTGTGAATTTCTTTATGTTTAACCATTCAGTTCAAAAATATAGACAGACGTTTCCTTTGAAGGAAGGGGATAGGCGGTAAGCGGATTCTTCTTTTATGCTGTCATTCTTTTACGCTGCTCGAAGCGTTTCGTGCCTCGAGATTCCGGCTCAGCGGGGGCCGAGGTGGTTACACCCTTAGTAGCACGTTTTTCTTTTTCTAGATGTAACAAGAACTGAGTAAGCAAGTCCCATATGGGTCCTATTAAGTACATTGACTATCTATATACGATGTGCAAGGCATATCCGTGCACAATAGTGTTTAATATTAATTTTACAATTCTGACACTCATATATATTCCAATGATGCCAGCGCTAACATTTCCGAAAATTAAAAATTTATTCCAAAATTTTTCCCAGGCGGATGCTGCTATTCTTTCTATCTTTGTCTATGAGATTTGAAAAAGAACCCTCATTTATGCTTGATCCATCCCATTATTCCTCGTGCTATAGTGTTAAGTACCGAGGGTCGTTCGGAGAAACATTATGTGGTCCCGTAGAAATTCTAAGTCATTTTCTAAGTAAATTCCACTCGTGGCGAGTGATCCAGGGTTAACATATTTTCACGTTGGTTTAGTCATTGGTTTTAAAATAACAGGTGGTAATGTTTTTACTGGCCTACAAATCTGTACCATGAATCTCCTGGAGATGCATAACGGGTGTTAAGGCGTTGCAGGTAACTTGTGTGCCTTGTCGCAACAAGATGTGAGTTTGCGGAATTAAGAAATGTATTGCATTGTTTCTTATTACAGGTAATTGATCATAGCATTCTTGTGTGTGGGCAAATTTTACTTCGACAGATATACATTTTATAATGTGTATTACTTCTCCGGCTAAGGCCATGTATTCAGGTCCTTGCATTAAATGATAAGCAAAAGCGTCTGGAGAATGAATGGCAAGAGCCAAAGCATTTTTAAATATTTTTTGCTCGAGATTATATTGTTGCTGAAGGACGTTTCTGTATAAATGACTTATTTGAGTGCGTATGTGTTTTTCTACATACACAAACTTAGAATTCATGTAAAGTACATGTAAGTAAATTGAGATTTTCTGAATTATGTTGTCTATCGAAAACCTTATTATCGGATGTTGTTTCGAAAATTAACAACTTGGGATGTTCAGTTAATATAAGTGTGTCCACACACACTACTTGTTCTTCTTTTTTCATTAACGTGAAAACGATATCCTGGGAATTTAAGGATATAAATCACTTGATGTTTGCCCATGTTATCGATTAATACTTCTGCCAATCCGGTATAAAATACGCCAAAATTAAGTTTACCACAAGACCCTAACAGGGGTAATGGATTCCAAAAAGTGTCTCCTCCTTCTATGTCCACATAGTGAGTAGTCACAAACTCGCAAAATACCCCTGATCGAAGTAATACCTTATTTGAATTTAATCGTACTTTGGCTTCATAGTCTAGTAGCGTAAATGTTATGGTAGCCAATACTACACACTAACATCCGTTCCACAAGAGTCGGAATATGTATCTTCGTTACATGTCCCATCATTGTTCACTTGGTCTGCTAAGGTAGAAGGGCGAGAGACTGTTTGATTTTAATCCATTTATATACGTATCCCATTTGGAAATACGAAAACGTAACATGTAAACATTCGCACGCCTCGCGATTCATTTCCTGTTTATATGAATATTTGCTATTCTGCACATTCAATGTATGGGAGAACATATCACATTTTTTTATTGTTCTGTCGATTTTAATATTACATTGAATTACTCTTATAAGTTTGAATTTGTTAACCTGTATGAGGTGTATAAATTTTTGAGTTTTATTTATGTTTTGTAGGGGAATGTTGCACTTTTCAATATTAAGCAAAGACATTGTCATTATATTAGCTAATGGTGATCCACAGTCGTAGCCTATTATCTCGTGAGTTTCATGTATCCATTTTAATAATAATATTCTTGTTGTAATCCATCCAATCCGGAGATCCATCTGAAATTTTGATTGGCAACTGTTATTATATTGTATTATTTCGTTAAATTATCAGGAACTGATTTTATATAAGAGATTCGTAATCTATTAAGATGATTCGACTATTTTTCTTTTTATTTTGATTTTAACATTATTTCGATTAATATTTCTAGCATTTCGTAAAGTCCTGTATACTAATCAAATTTCCCTGGTTTTGGTCCCTTTAACAAGAATACGTAATCGCCCCAGTTTAAATAGTTGCGGATTTTCTTATCATAATGTTTTTTTAATTTTGACTTCGATTACATTTTTGTGAACATTTCCTTGAATAATATGGAGCATGACTAGATTTATTAAATATTCATCAGCTTGCCAATCTATCTTGAGGGCTTAATAATTCGTTCGATTCGTGCAATTTTCCCAAATACCAGCTCGTAAGGAATGTACTTAGTGATTTCGTGAATACATACTAGTATTGTAATTAAACAATCCATTTGTCCCATTATTTTTGTTTACTTGCATATTGTTTTAAATATTCTTCCAAAGCATGAGATCTTTCCAACGATCCATTCGATTGAGGGTGGAAAGCAGTAGTGCGAAATTTGCGAATTCTGAATAGTTTTGCAACTTTCTTTATTAATTCGCTAATAAAATTTCTTTCTTAGTCGGTCAATATTGCTTTTGGTGTTTCTAATATACAGACGAATCTATCAACAAATGTTTCTGCTGTCATTTCGGCGGTTTGATCTGGTAAAGATAAAATTGTAAAATTTAGTTAGTTAATCTTGCAATGTTGATATGAATTCATTTCCCCTTTCGGTAAGGGTCCTACGATATTCATAGCTATCTTATCAAATGAAGATCCTGGCATGTAATGGTAATCATCATTGGTTATTTGGTTTTAAATCATACTAATTTTTTCAATTGACATTGTAAGTATTGTTGTATATATTTTTGAACATCCAATTTTAAATTTTCCTAATGATAACTATGTTTTATTCTATTACATGTTTTCGTGACGATGATCTTCCGTAGGTAGGCAATGCATTTCTCCGATTATGATAGGATGAAGATCGTTAGGGGAGATATTTAACTAAACCATATAATTAGTTACATATAATTAGTTTACATTCGGTTATTTCAGTGAGAAGTGATTGTAATATTAATCCATAGTACATTATTAATATAGTTTATCTTTGTAATGCTCAGCGTTTCTAATTTTAGATTTATGATAATGTTTCTTAATTCTTTTATTGCTGTTATGATATGGTTTAAAGTCATCGTCGGCCCTTCACATTGTCCCTCGCTGACAGGCAAAATTATATGATAATGCCCTTTGTATTTTATAGCTTTGGCTTGATCTAGGGTTAACACTCCTATGCTCTCATTTCTCTCGAATAATTTTTGGGATCCGGAATTTAGCGGTTTTCCGTTGGTATCTACAAAATATGCTACATTATTTCGTAAAAATAATAATTCACAAGAGTCAACGATATTTTTAACTGTTTGATATTTATTAGTCGGTCTCGGTTTTGTCTTCGATTTTTCATCTGTGTCCTCTTCTAATATTTCTTCGTCTTCTGAATTTCTATCTTCGTTTTATTCTCCTTCTTCGTCTTCTGAGTATCCTCTTTCATCTTCGATATTGTTTCTTTTATCTGGGGGATTATTTCTGTTTCTTACTTCAAGAATTTTATCGATACATTCTTGTGAGTTTGCAGATTTTATTTATTCAGGATTATTATTATTATTTGGCTTCGAATTATTCTCCTATTGAAGATTGTGGACTGTCATTTCTCCTTCAGGTTGTGATCTCGTTCTTGTCCTTCTTCTAGTGGATTCAAAATTAAATCTGTATCTTGCTCGAACGGATTGTCATGAATTGAAGGATCCTCAATTTCTTCATCGTCTGACAGATAAAGATTGTAATCCTCGTCTTCCTCGTCATCTGATTCTCCCAACATTTTAGAGATCGCTTCTGCATCTTTCGGGTCATTAGGATTAAGGATTCTACCATGGCTAATTATCTTACAGGTGGATTCTTCCAGATTAACAGGATTTTTAGAAAGTGCATTGGCATTAACATTGATTTTGCCAGCCTTATGTACTATATCATAATCATATTCCGCCAGTTTTAATCTCCAGCGGAGTATTCTCATGTTCGCGTTTTAAATCAAAGCAAAGGCTTATGGTCTGTGATTAAGGTAAATTTTCCATATAGGTATCTGAAATGTTTAATAATATATTATAGCTTCTTTCTCGCAGGTATCATATTTTAATTCGTTGTCGGTTAAAGGAAGCATATGTTAGTTTTTGTTAATTTCTCCTTGTGATAAAATTCCTCCTATTGCGATTCTTGAGCGTCAGTAGATAAAATAAAAGATCTAAAAAAATCAGGATATTGCAATAAAGGCATAATTTTTCTTTAATGCTTCAAAAGATTCCTTCTGAAATAAATGTCCATTCGAAATATACGTTGTTTTTTAACAAGATCGTCAAAGATTTGGCTAATCTTGAAAATTCGGGTATAAATCTTCTGTAATATTCTGCTAATCCGAGAAATTATTTAATGTTTTTTGACGTTTTGGGTGTAGAAAATTGTCTCATGGATTCCAATTTTTTTGGATCGGGTTTGACTCCGTTTTTACTGATTATGTGTCTTAAATAAATCACTTCAGATTTCAAGAATTCACATTTGTCAGATTGTAATTTTAAATCGACCTCGCGAAGTCGTTCGATCAGTAAGTCATACTTCCGTTCGTCTTCCAAAGTAATGATGTAAATAATATTATCATCCATAGACGAATAATTCTTTCCTCCTGTTAAAACTAAATCCATTAATGCTGAAAAGTAGCAGGAGCGTTTTTTAATCCGAAAGGCATCCGGTCAAATGACTGAAAGGAGTTAAATGCTGTTTTATGACTATCCACAAAATTCATCTTATTTAGTGAAATCCGGAAGCTAAATCGCATACTGAGAAGTATTCCAGCCTAATTGATTTAGAATTTCGACTATATTAGGAAGCGGATAAACATCACCGATAGTTTATCATTTAAAGTTCGAAAATTCAGAACCATTCTTCAGCATTTATTTCCATTTGAATCTTCCTTTTTCGGAATGATCCAAAGGTATGTGATGATTGAGAGGTGTGTTATATGATGATTGAGAGGTTTTATAATGCCTCCTTCTAGAAGTTCCTCTACTTGTTTATTTATTCTCTCTTTATTATTTCTCTTTCTTATGTGGGAATCTGTACTACCGAGTATTAATAGGCCGATTATCTGTTGTCGATATCTGATATTGTAACATATTAGTTACTGTTAACCTTTCTCCGGAGATATGAAATCTGTTTTGACTTTTAGTTACAAGTTTCATTACGTTTTCTCTCTCTAAGGTATTCAAACATTCCCATCGTAATAAGTTTTTAATTTCATCGAGTTGATTTTTAATTTCCCTTATCGCTAAGCACTCGTGCAGAATATCTTCCACGACTTCGTTTTGAGATTCCTGTTTTATTTTTTTCTTGCGTTTAGACATAAATTTATCTATCATTTCTTGGGACTGATTTCGTACAGACGCAAAGATTTTTTTTCATTAGGTATAATAAGAGAGAGATTTCGTTTCTGTTATTATTTTCTTCCATTCTAACACTCGCTAATTCAGAATCTTCAAGAGTGGAGTTCTTTCTTTTAATTCTTTTAAATAATATGGAATTATCGTATTGAAGTTTGATAGCTTCCTTCCTTGCAATCGATAGGGGTAGAAATTGACAGGGAAATTGGGAAACTTTCCTCTGAAATTCTAAAATTATTACTTGGATTTCCAGGAGAGGTTTGATAACTTCCCTCTTCAGGGATTTTGAAATTATTCGGATTTTCAGGAGAGATTTGGTAACTTCCCCCTCTAGGAATTTTGGAATTATTCGGATTTTCAAGAAAGGTTTGGTAACTTCCCTCTCTAGGAATTTTGGAATTAAGGACTTTGAAGGAAATATAGAAGTCTTCTTCTCGATGAATATTTATAATAGAATTTTTATTTAAATTTTGTGTTCCTCTCATTATTTTCTTCTTTTGTACCGTCTTTATCTCCGTTTAGATCTCTATTCTTCTTTATTATAATTCCCTCATTTCTATCATTTATTATTGTGTCTCTACTGGTTGATACTTTTTATTAATAAAAATCGCGATGT
The DNA here is from genome assembly GCF_000143395.1 of Atta cephalotes. NCBI lineage: Eukaryota > Metazoa > Arthropoda > Insecta > Hymenoptera > Formicidae > Atta > Atta cephalotes. The sequence continues at coordinate 2,591,627 of NW_012130101.1, read as the reverse complement.
CTATTGATGATTGTAAAGAATTTGTCACCATCGTTGCTTTTTAGATGAATTTTGAGAGTCTAGATTCAAATTTTGCAGTTAGCGGAATGTGAGTTAGGCTTAAGGTATTTTAGAATAGGTGAAATTTTCTACTTGGTCTCTTTATGAATTATTTTATGAATTATATTATTTCGCGAATGTTTCCAATATTGTAAGGAAAAATAGTGATTGAATTTCCAACTTTCTGATCGAAATCTTGTATAAGTTGAAATTTGTATTTTGACAGTTAACCTGGAGTAGGCTGTAAGTAGTTTTGGTAGAAAAGAGTTTTAACAATTTTGGGTTATTCAAGGGTTTTTGAACAATTGTTTAGTATAATGAAGTAAAGAGCAAATCGGATTGCTGCATGAGAGATCAGCTGTTCAAAAGATGCATGGGATTTGTTATGAAAGTGTAAGAATGCAAAAGAGGGAGAGAGAGAAAAAGAAAGAAAATCAATGTGATAACTTGTTTAGTATGAATAGGAATAGCAAAAAAAAATAAAAAAGAATTTGTAGTCTTGATGACTGCATGCCATAATACCATCTTTTCCTATCTCGCCCTGGCTTAATATTAATACACAGGCCTAATACAGACGCCAATGGCGTCTGTTGTTAAGATAAATGCTTTTGTAAAACCAGGATGCCTGAGTAATGGTTCCTCGCATAGGCGATCGCGGCGGTCGCTGCTTATAAAAGCAGCCTCTTGAAGTTTTTGCCAATCAAAATGTTTATCTTTCTTTAAGAATACTGTGAGTGGTTTAACTATTAGGTGTACAACTTTGCTTCCGCCGTTTTCCTATAGATGGCTTTAGTGGTAAGTGGTGGTCGAAATAAATAGATCATAGACGTCATACAATAAACTTGGGCATCTGTCAACATGCCCATGTAACCCCATAGAAACAGTCGATTTGTGTCTGCATCATAAAGTTATTCTCGATTGAAAATGTCAGTTTACGAGCCAAATTCTCGTCATTTGCGGGAGGTTTTAATTTTTTGCTTCAATATGAAGAAATCTGCGGCTGAGGCTCATCGAATGCTCTCAAATACTTAAATACGGTGAGGCCGCTATTAGTGAAAGAACGTGTCGTGAGTGGTTTCAACGCTTCAAGAACGGTGATTTTGACGTCCAAGGTCATGCTATGTATTTGGTGGGACCAGCTCGGCGTAGTGTATTATGAATTGTTAAAACCGACTGAAACAATCACAGGCGATCGGTATCGAACGCAATTGATGCGTTTGAGCCGAGCATTGAAAGACAAACGGCCGCAATACAACGAGAGACACGATAAAATGATTTTGCAGCATGACAATGCTCGACCCCATGTTGCGAAAGTGGTCAAGACATACTTGGAAACGTTGAAATGGGAAGTTCTACTCCACCCGCCGTATTCTCCACGTTGCTCCCTCTGATTATCACTTGTTTCGATCGATGGCACACGGCCTGGCTGACCAGCACTTCCGGTCTTATGAAGAAGTAAAAAATTAGATCGATTCGTGGATAGCCTCAAAAGATGACCAGTTTTTTCGACGCGGGATTCGTACACTACCCGAAAGATGGGAGAAAGTAGTGGCCAGCGATGGACAATACTTTGAATCATAAATGTATAATCAGTTTTTTACAATAAAGCCTCGAATTTCAGAAAAAAAACGGCGGAAGCAAAGTTGTACACCTAATAGCTGGGAAAAATTATTACAAAGTGACGATAATAACCCAAGGAACTGCTTTATGTTCTTCGCGTTTCACGATTGTGAAAGTCCTTTATTGCATCGATTTTTTGGGGGTCGCACGCCTTTCTAACTTATTACGTGCCCCAGATAAGTAACTTCTTTTCTGAGAAATTCACACTTATCTAGTTGGAGTTTTAGATTTACATTACGTAGACGTTTGGCAAGTTTGTTAAATTTCTGCGCGTGTTCTATCAAGCTACTTGCATATATTACAATATCTCTAGGTACACAAATAACTCTATGCACTGGAGTCCACTTAGAACTTTGTCCATCAATCTTTAGAATGTAGCTAGGGCGTTGTTCAAATCGAATGGCATGCGTTTGTATTCATAAATATATTCATAAAGGTTGTACCGCTTAGAAAAGGCATCTTTTGCGCGTCTTCTGCGGACATGGGAATTTGATGGAAGCCTGATGCTGAATGGAACACACTAAAATATTTGGCGCTTCCTAATTGGTCTAAGATGTCTGTTATATTAGACAATGGATATGCGTTTCCGAGCGTTTTCTCGTTCCACGGAAGTCTATTACTAAGCGCTTATTTCTTTTCGAATCTGTCCTTTTGGGATCTATTCATAAAGGCGAATTATACAGGGCTCTGATTCTGTGATTATGTTGTTCTAATCTTCTATCTAATGGTTTCAATCTTATATGCGGACGAAAACCTGTATTGTTTTTGTATTGGCTGATTATCGATGATATTAATCCTGTGCTCTTTCGTGAAACTTAACTCCTCGTCGGAGAGATGTAAAAGATCGCTATGTTTATCTAAGAGATTTATCATATGCTCTTCTTTATTTAAATGCTCTAATCTCAAGAATTGTCGGACTCGCTCCGTCCATTTAGTTTGATTGGTTTGTCAAACGATATTAATCTCGGCGTTGCGACTAAAGTTTGCGGCTTATCGCTAGTTATCTTATCTATTTTTTGTAACGTTACATGGGAGACCACGAGTTCCCTATCGATCTCACTTGAATTTATTACGCATATGTTCGCACCCTTTCTATTTGTCACTACCTTTCCAAGATATATGCCGTCGCAAACCCTAAGGCATGGGATATATCCGGTTTTGATATCATTATTATTTAATTTAAGCTAAAAGATCTCTTGTGATCGGACTGAGATCACTGTGGTTTCATGATCTGCGAAGAATATATAGTTTTCCTTCGATATATTTCTGAAGGAGATTGATATTTAATGCATCGCAGAGGAAATCGGATCCTAAGATCCTTTGCGCGATAGGAAAATTGTCCGGGACATGCAGGACAACCGGTGGCCCATTACATTAATTTCTATGGACTCTAAGGTCTCAACACGACCGCTTGTAATACCGTTAAGGTATAGAGTAGCGAGAAACGACTTTCGGATCGAGATTTCTCTTTTTTATGTTGGGAGCTCCCGTATCTATCGTAAAACTAAGCCGATTGCCGATAAGTAATAATTGGTGGCGCATGTGAGAAATCTTTGGGATTTAAGACTGTGATTCTAGCTCGTCCTCACGATCGCTCTCTTTCTCGATGGATTCGATTGAGTTCATTGGTCATACGTTCCCTGGGAGCGTGCTACAGTGTTCCGATGAAGATGTCTGGCAAGTTTCTCGACATGTTTCTTTGCGCGTTATTGAATTGTCTCTTTCTATATCCATCTATGGTATGATCGGAGGTTTTACAATAACGGCAGAGATTTTCCTCGAGCGTTATATTGATTTGCCTATTATTATTACCATGCGAATTATTTTGGGTGAGGGGTTATCATATCTATTCCTGTTAGATACTACATGTCGCGCGAGGTATCTGTTTGCTTCTGGTGCGTCGCGATGTAGCTCATATTAAGCGGAGCGACGATATCTACCCTGCGGTTCGTTTATATTCTGGCGAAACTCGAAATCTCGAAATGGATTGCAGTTATATTCTCATGTGTATTGCCTTCGAGGCGGGTAATGCGAGCTGTCTGAACGATTAAGTAAGTTATTTGGGCGTTGTGGCGTCGAGTGTGTTAACGGTCTACCCATCGGTATCAAGTGTCGCGTTTCTCTTTCTCTTTCAATTTGGTCGCGTTTTTGGATCATAGTTTATCATGCTCCTGTTGCTTAGCGATTATTTTGGCGAAGGCGTCTGTATGTTGCCAGTGCATTTCCGGGTTTATCTGTAGCCGATATTCCAATGGGAGTCCTTCGTAAAACGCGAGATCAACTTATCAATTTCAGCGGTAAAGCGTATCTAACATTTTCCTGTCTTTCCTCTCGGCATCGAAGATCGCTATACGCAAATCTTTCACACGGCCGATGTAATCAAGTACGTACTTGCCTGGCTTTGAATAAATAATGTTCAATTCTCCACAATATTGATCAAGAGTTTTCACGGAACCGAAAGCTCCGGTTAACAAATCTATTAATTCAGTCACGATGTTGCACGCTTCAATGGCGTAATAAGTGCGTTTGCCCAATTTGTTTATCAGCAATTTCGTTAAGTTTCTCTCTGCCGCACTATTTCACGCACCCTTCTACATGCTCGAATAAATTATGCTAATGGCTAACGGTATATTATAATCGTTGAAATACGAGACTGATTCCGTGGCTTCGGATTCGGAGATTCGCTGGTGGCGAAGTTATTTTCTGCAGGGGAAAGGGCATAATTAAGTGGAGCGGATTCGTATGTCTCGATTTCTTCTAATTGTTGCCTGGACGTTTTCATGTGCCTGGAGGCGATGTTCTTTTTCCTTAACTGCATTTTCAATTACTTCTAGCTCGTATTCTTTCGTGGCCAGATCTTTTGCCCAGGCCTCGTAGGTTTCGGCTTCCGTATCGGAGCTTTGTACAGAGGGGGGGGAGGGGGAAGTCTATTCTTACTGCGTGTATCCATTATTATGAAATTTACTTAAAAGTCTCGAAGAGTTTTGGGCTCCGATTACCGGTCGGTTTATGCACGATTCGCACTCGTCGTCGGCGATACTGTCGTCGATACAAACGTAAGCTGAATACTCTAATATAGCGTTCACGTACATCCTCGGGAACGTCGTCAAATCAGTCGTTACGAAGCATGTTTCCTCGAAGTGCTGGTAATGCAGCAGAGTTTCTCGATTCGCTCTTGGAACTTGAATGGGTTGATTGTCGCCTAGTATGTCGCGGAGACGTTTCACATAATTAGGTTGAGAGCCATGAGGTTGAAGGACAATGAATAAGAGCGCATGAGGATATTGCGACTATTCTAATGAAAGGATTATCAAAAAGGTTGTCGGGAGGGTTAAAAGAGGTAGCGAAAGAATTGAAAGGGTTAATGAAAGAGCAATTCTTCCGCTGTCACCAAAATGTTGCGTCACGGCAGTCCACAATCTCAAAATTTATTTGAGCAGAAGGAAAACCGCAGCTTACGATGGACTCGAATCAAATTCGATTAAAGAGAGCCAATTTCGCGACGTCGCGTTTCGCTAATGGACAATATCGTAAGTTCGGCGCTGTCGTAAAGTCTATCTTCTGAATAACGCAAATATTCCGCAAATTCGTGAAGCGCGCGAATACATGAATTTGCAAGCTGATTCCGCGGAATAATTATTTCACATATACAACATTATTCAAATCTTTCTGTAGTGTCGATATGGATGTAATGATGCGATATACTATAATCAAAACTACGGTCGTAAATGGATTTGTCTCCGTAGCACTCATCGCAAATTATGACGCAGTGGAGATAAAGAGCAACGTAACACGGCGTTGAGACATTCTTGATAAGACACCTCTCAAATATGATCGCTGTGCCTAATCACTCTTGATGGTGAACACATAAAGATGTATGTATATATATATATATATATATATATATATATATATATGGTATATATTTTTTTTATTAAATTTAGTTGGGTATTATCGTCGTTCAGCGTGTGTCGTTCAAATGTGAAGGACACATGTGTGGAAACAGTTCTCACTCAGGCTAAGGCGGTCTCCGTCAAGAGTGTGGTACATTCTCTCTCACTGTTTCGATTTTTTGTAGTGCAGTATGATTCAATTGCATTGCAAAAAACCGAAACAGTGAGGGAAAATGTATCACTCTTAATCGAGTTGCAACAATCCTCTGATTGAATTCGACTGAATGATAGGACAGCTAGATCCCAATGATACGTGACGCATGGTAGCACGTATCATTAATATTTGATATTTATATAAACAATCAATGTTTTCGACCGAGGCCGTGACATCATACTCGTACCTACGAGAGTAGTAAGTGGGCAGCTATGGGCCGTCAAAACAAATCGCCTCCACTCCATCTCCGGCGCCGGGGGCAGCCCGGCTAGACGGTTCTATCTGGAGAAATGACGTACTTTAATTAATTGTTGGTGAAGAGAAGGAAGGAGTAATGAGATAATTAAATAGCACTGATTGGCTTGGTCCATAGCTTCCCAGGCGATGATTGACAGGATTCATGCTGCCCATGCGGTGACTGGAGATGGATGATAAAGAAGAATACCTCTACAAAAAGTGATGGATGGGAAAATTGGGGGAAATGGGCCACGAGACATTTCTTGCTACGGGCGGAAAAAAAGGTACGCGTGGAATGCGTGAATAACGGACAGACTTTTGATTTGATGGACACTTTTTTTCATATCTCCGAAGCGTTTTATTTATCTCGGAGTTTTATTTTCTATCTTCTCTAATATTTAATGCTGCGCACCTTATTTTTTGCCTGAAAGGAGAAGGGCCAAATAGGAATGAACAAGTTTGTGCTTCTTCTTATCCACTGTGTTGATTTATTTTATATTACTTTATATATTTATTTATTTTATATACTTTATTTTTATTTTATTTTATATACTTTTTTTTAGAAAATAAGTTCTTTCTGTATTCTACGACGGAGATGCTTTTTTAATAGAAAAATCTATCTCATTTAAATCTGAAATGTTGGGAGCATGAGGATGTGAAAGTAAAATAGTCGAGAATTTAAGATACAAAGGATTTATTTATTGATAATGTGATATTATAATGATAAATGACTTATTACTTATAACTTATTATATAAAAATTTTATGATATATAGATTATGATATATAAAATCATAATCCACGATTGGTTAAAATTATGTTAACAATTTCATTGAATTTTAGTTCAGTTAATTTCAAAAACAATATAATATGTTTCTAAAAAATGACAAATTTTTTATTTATGTTTTCACAGTACGTTCAATGTCTTCTTTGTTGCCTCGGAAAACGTCTGATGATTTCAGCGTCGATGAAGGAATTAGTCAGAAGTTCTATCTTCTTGATCAAAGATCACACTTGTTGTCAATAATAGACGTTAGCTGGTTTACATGCGCATTGACATATTTGATTATTCTCTCCATTCCATGAAATGTAGCTTGCTGCATTATAATCACGACGAAGTAAAAATTTTCTTTTTTTCGTCGGTGGTTGCGCTGACTCTGCCTGTGTATTTGCGGATGAAACTTCCTTTGGAACATTTTTATTTTCCTTGTGTGTCACCAGAATAATTTTTGCACCATAAGCGGAGGAAGCTAACGAATATGTTTGCGAATAAGATAGGATTTATTTTGGTCTTGCTGTTTTCGCTTAAGTACTTGTTTATGAGTCTCATATTCCCTTGAAATTGTTTCCGTATTCGAATCGAAGTTGATCCCTCCTGCGTAATTAATAGTCAATTTGATGATAGATTCGAAGATTCCCTTTGTTAATTGTATTCCCATATGTAATTTTTTCGTATAAAAAGAGTTGAGTACATCGTAGAAAGTAATAAATATTGTTGCTCGTTCGATAATATTGTTTATTGTACGAGGATTAAAGGCACAGAGATTTCCGATTTCTTGTCTTCCATGTCTCTTCATGTGAAAACTCTGGACGAATACTCGAATGAAGAAAAATTAGGACGATTCTGAAGTAGATACTTCGAACAACGAGATTCGAAGCAATTTAACACTATGAGAAACAATCTCTGCGGTTATATATGATTTTCGTTAAAATTAACGAAAACTTGCGTGCGCATAAAGATTGTTTAAATCATTTCTTCTCTAGAAGAAACTAAAAATACTACGCCATTATGATGAAGGTACTTTTTAAGAAAGAATTTTCTCGAAGACAAAACAGAAATATTTCATGTTCGAACGTGTCAAATTCAAATTCATAATAATTGAATACATTGTCAAGACTATTCGGATATAAAGAAGCAATAAATTTTTAAAAAATTCTTCGAGATAAAGGAAAATATTCTGACGGTGGATTTATAAAAATGGTAAAAATATAAATCAGAGAAGTCTCTTCAATGATCTTGGTCTTGATATATGTTATCAACACCTCGAGTGATCTTTAGAAATTTTAACAACAGGACGTTATCCATTAAATGTTATAAACAAAAAAATTGATAATCATTATATCAAAATCAATTTAATAAATATTTGTAATACTGAACATCACCAATTCTTCATTAATTATATCGACGAATGTTCGTGGAAGTTGCGCGTTCCTAGGTCGGGAAAGAGATCAGATGGAAGCCACCCTCTTCAAGAAAGAATAATAAAATGTATAATCAACATATTTGCAAATAAATTTAATTATCATGGTATAGATACACTCATAATATTATATCAAAAAAAGCATGAATTCAATCACTATAATTATGCTCTTTTGAATAAAAATTCTGCAATATAATGCAGATAATGTAATCTCAAATACCGTATCGAGGAATACCTGCACGTATATCTCTCCAAAGTCTTTCTATATTCTGTGTATGTGCCATTTTCAGGATTTATAAAATTTGTACTGTGATTCACTGTGAAATGTGTGAAATTTTCATTGCATAAAGCATCGTATGCGCACTATTTATCAGAATTAATAATACAACTGATATATTTTCAAATAATTGGCATAACAGTTTTAGTAGATCGATTACAGGCAAAATAAACATTTTCTTAATGTTACATTCAATTCCACCGAAAATCCATTGCCCTCTAATTATCCATATGTCCAGAATTATATTTCCTTTTGCCTATCTTTGCTTCATCTATTTCTACGATTATATCTTGTCTATCAATTTGTTTTTAACTATTTTCAATCTATCGTTGACGTAACTAAAAATAATTTTACACAAAAATCTTTGTTTATTATGATGCATAAACACAAAATGAACAATACGTATGTAACTTATCTCACGACAAAAATTTATCCAATCATCAACAACAGTATAATTTTCGAGTTATAAATCATCCATCAAAAATCTATGTTGTGGCTGTATCATTAAAAAATAAGCAATAAATTGATATATTGTAGGAATTTCTAAACGCGTTCAAACCATGTCCCATGGAATGCACTAATTTTTAAATTGCACGTTACTTTTTGTCGCTTTCGAGTTCTATTCATTTCATAATAATGCTTTGCACAATGAAATACATAATTTTCCATAACATTAATTAATGTCAATACATTTTCGCATCTTAGACACAATATTTCTTTAAATACAACTTTTTTATCACACAAAAAATTCCACAGATAATTGAAATAGTAAGTCATATTAATTAATTCGTTTAAATGCATTTTCAATGTTTGAAAAGTGTCTTATTTGTGTCGAAGTAATCTGACTGACTGATTGACTAACTGAAACATACTGATCGGACTATTCACAATGATTGAAAAAATCAAAACAAAGATATATCAATACATTGTAATATAAAACGCGAAGCGAAATTTATCCCGTCTCAATCTCTATTTAGGAAAATAACGACTTTCCACACGATGATTTTTTTCATATATGTTTCACTTTTAATAAAAAGTTGCAATATGATAAATTTTTTGTTTTAAAAACATAAATTGTATCGGAAAATAGTGTATCTGAAGCAGAAATTTTATTTTAAAGCTAAGAATTTTGGATAATTATTAGGTGTACAAGTTTGCTTCCGCCGTTTTTTTTCCGAAATTCGAGGCTTTATTAAAAAACTGGTTATACATTTATAATTCAAAGTATTGTCCATCGCTGGCCACTACTTTCTCCCATCTTTCGGGTAGCGTACGAATCCCGCGAAAAAACTGGTCATCTTTTGAGGCTATCCACGAATCGATCCAATTTTTTACTTCTTCATAAGACTGGAAATGCTGGTCAGCCAGGCCGTGTGCCATTGATCGAAACAAGTGATAGTCAGAGGGAGCAACATCTGGAGAATACGGCGGGTGGGGTAGGACTTCCCAT
>NW_012130101.1:2578605-2581036 GCF_000143395.1 Atta cephalotes | reverse complement strand
CCTAATTTTTTACTTCTTCATAAGACTGGAAATGCTGGTCAGCCAGGCCGTGTGCCATTGATCGAAACAAGTGATAGTCAGAGGGAGCAACATCTGGAGAATACGGCGGGTGGGGTAGGACTTCCCATTTCACGTTTCCAAGTATGTCTTGACCACTTTCGCAACATTGGGGTCGAGCATTGTCATGCTGCAAAGTCACTTTATCGTGTCTCTTGTTGTATTGCGGCTGTTTGTCAATGCTCGGCTCAAACGCATCAATTGTGTTCGATACCGATCGCCTGTGATTGTTTCAATCGGTTTTAACAGTTCACAATACATTACGCCGAGCTGGTCCCACCAAATACAGAGCACCTTGAGACCTTGGAGCCGTGAATATTCGGTTTGGCCGTCGACGTGGAAGCAGGCCGGGAACTCCCCATGATTTTCTGCGCTTGGGATTATCGTAATGAACCCATTTTTCGTCCCCAGTCACAATGCGATGCAGAAATCCCTTCCGTCTTTGCCTTTCAAGCAGCTATTCATAAGCAAACAAACGCCGTTCAACATCTCTCGGCTTCAATTCGTACAGCACCCAATTTCCTTGCTTCTGAATCATTCCCATGGCTTTGAGGCGTTTTGAAATGGCTTGTTGAGTCACTCCCAATGATCGTGCCAATTCTTCTTGATTTTGACACGAGTCTTGCTCAAGTAATGCCTCCAATTCTGCATCTTCGAAAACCTTCTCTCTTCCACCACTATGCCGGTCTTCGACGTCAAAATCACCATTCTTGAAGCGTTAAAACCACTCACGACACGTTCTTTCACTAATAGCGGCCTCACCATAAGTATTTGAGAGCATTCGATGAGCCTCAGCCGCAGATTTCTTCATATTGAAGCAAAAAATTAAAACCTCCCGCAAATGACGAGAATTTGGCTCGTAAACTGACATTTTCAATCGAGAATAACTTTATGATGCAGACACAAATCGACTAATGTTTCTATGGGGTTATGTTCACAGATGCCCAAGTTTATTGACGTCTATGATCTATTTATTTCGACCACCATTTACCGCTAAAGCCATCTATAGGAAAACGGCGGAAGCAAAGTTGTACACGAATAATATGTTTTGTACTTCAGCGACTCTCACCTCCCCTCCTCCCTCCCGTGGCGCACGACTTTTTATGCGAAGCGACTCTTACACCTCCTCACCTTACAAAGGGGCGCACAATTCTCACCACCGATTCTTACGCCCCCCTCCCCTTCCATCTATCTCTCATCAATGGGACGATAAGTCGTTTGAGACGACGACCAGCTACAGAAGCACTAGATGAATTCATATCAGCACGTAAGTTGGAAAATAATAAAAATTAATTAGAAATGAAATAAAAAATTGAATTATGAATTTCATCTATTAAAATATCAAATTTTCTAGGAAGAGCACGAATCGAGGTTGTGCGAGATATTTCGCGTAATGAGCGGAACATTCTCGTAATCATATTATCATCTAGTAAGTCGAATTTTTAAAACATATCTCCCTATACCATAAAATCAGTTTTCGTGTGATTAGAGACATAATCTTAATAAAAAAATATTATTTTTGTTTTAGATAATGAAATTCGCAGGATATCGCGACTCTTTTTCCAGCCCAGATGAAGAATACTGATATTTCGTCACGAAGTAAGTTTTAAATAGTTGACAAAAAAATCCCATAAGAAATGTTTATACAAAAAATAAAAAAATAAATAAAATTAAATAAAAAGTTTATACAAACAATAACAAAATGTTATTTTACAGTACATAAAAATGAAGAAGAAAAAACTGTAAAAGAATAGAAGGAGGAAAAAAAGAAGAGGGGGAGGAGAAAGGGAGGAGGAGAAGAAAGAGGAAGAGGAGAAGGAAGAAGAAGAAGAGGAAGAAGAGAAGGAAGAGAAGAAGTAAAAGGAGGAGAAAATATGGTACAAGAAAGGAAGATGCTATCATTGATGTTGAAGGTAATAATATTCTACTAAACTTTTTAATTTATTTTCCCTGTAATGTATTCTCACATACAAACTTTTGTATTAAATATTTCATACACACCTGTATCGAAGTGGATCGACTCATTAAAATTAATATTCGAAAGCCGAAGAATTTTGCGTAACTGAATAAAGCAATTAAAGATGAATTGTCTTAGTATGTTAAATATAGTCACGATATCGGGGTGCGACAAAAGGTTTGTTCGCGATGTTTTTAATTTTCACACACTTGTGATATCTTCTTATGTAAAAGTTAAGCTTTATGTAAAAAACTACGTGTTAGAGTAATAGACATAAAATATGATACAATAAATTATAGTTAACATAAACATAAATACAATAGACAATAGTAGCTTGCAAATGACTAGGCATCAGCAAAATTGCTGTTACAAAACCTATCAGTAACAAAACCAGAATAAGACAATGCAATAAGAAGT
>NW_012130101.1:2557473-2575573 GCF_000143395.1 Atta cephalotes | reverse complement strand
TATTCACAAATTGTACGATCCATCGAATTCAATTTAACGTATACCTTGTCTCCCTTCCTGCGCAGTATTTTCACCACGAGATACGCGTCCAGATAAGTAGCGCGATGCAACTCGTGCTCGTAGAATTGCAGCGACGGATAGTCTTCGAATAGATAGGTTATGGGATTGGTACGCTTCACTTAATGATCGTAAACATCGGTGGTTCAATTTGGCGTGTAACCCTTTTCAAAAATCATCTTGTATATACTTGCTCACGCGAATCGCTTACTTTGAATTTTGCCGGATCCCGCGATCTTTATTACGCTATGCACCAAAGTTTTTCGCGATCACGAGAGTTACATCGGTGAGTCGCATGTGCCGATAGTGCGATGCTTGCGCGAATTGTTTGACACAAGACGCGGCAGCTCGTCAAACCACTTACCGTTGAACATAAACTCCGCATATCGTTCTTGAACATGTGATGAATCACTCGACCATTTTCAACATTGAATACGTAGAATAGTGATTAACATCATATTTTTTCAAGATTTCTTACACATCAGCGTTGTAAAACTCTTTCCTCATCCGTTTGTAAATTTTTCGGATATCTTCCACTCTCTCGAACAATCTCAGCGATAGCGCCGGCCATCTCGTTTCCGCTCTTGCTCTTGAATGGTACGACTCAAGCGTACTTACTCAATATTACTCAATATATCGATGATAAATATGTAGTGGTGGCCTCTATTAATGCTTGAGTACGAACGCATTTCAATAATATCAGCCTGCCACAGATCGTCGTATCCCCGTACTATGACGCGTCTTCAAAAAAATTTCTTTTCGCAGAAGCGTGCAATTTCTCGACGAATCGGCGGAGCTAACTTTTGTCTTTTCATCAAATCTCTTTTTCATGATTCGACGTAATAAACAGAATACAAAAAATAATGTATTTTTTCTCGCTAGTGTCACTCGATTGACTCGTTTCATCGATACATGATTTAATTTATAATAAGACCAGCTTTGCGAAGTACCTCGATGATCAGCAGCATCTCGTTGTTGTGAACGTTGTTGCCTGCTCGGTGCGAAGCATCGATGATCCAGTGGAATCATCCCAGTGTACGTAATTGATCGTTCAGTGTCATTGCGTAGATAATCTCTTTCCAGATTCTTCTTCTGTTTCTTGGATGTAATTGACATCAACGATGCGACATCAATGATTATGTGTTTGTACTTGTATCCTCTATGCTCAATAATCGACCTTGCGAATAGTATTATACTTGTGTTTGTGCATCAACAGCATGCTCTTGTACTTATGTATCGTTTTCCATATAGAGGGCACCATCGAGAATTCTTTTGAAAATCAACTCGTAAAGATCAGGTGTTCCGGCATATCGTATGCCATCGATAATTATGTTGTCCACGTCCATGTCGAAATGTTTATTGCCAAATATCAACCAAACACCTTGTGTAGGTAAATGCCGTACACATAATTTATACCACTCTCTTTATCTTACGCTCCCCTTAGGACAGCCTCGATATATCCAGCGGACTTAAATCGACTCGTAACGCCTTTTGCTCTTCCGACATTTTTGAACTGATTTTGAATCTTCGTCGCTAGTGAGTCTTCGATTCGAAAACGTTCTCTATCGTCGGTATAGTTTTGGCACGTGGAGTTATATACGATCGTGTATGTAGTCGATTATTGAATTTATGTAGAGAAGTGGATTCGAACGTCTCGCTCGCTTCTTCTCCCTCCTTTTGTTCTTCTTTTCTTTCACATTTAGAGATAAATACTGCATCTTTGTCGAGCAACTCTTTCTTTATCGTGCACAAATCACGGTTATTGACGAAAAGTCGCCTCCATAAGAGGTTTAAAGTGTCTATCCTCCTTGATTTTATCGGTCTTTAGAACGCGGATATTCTTTACGGATCGACTCGCTTATCTTCTCGATCTCCCTCGCGATTTTTTCATGCTCGCGAACATCTATCATGTTCGTCTCTGGATAAATATCAACGACTGATCACATTACGGTATCGTGAATGTTGAATTCTTCTCTGTATCTAACATTTGTAAGCGCACAGTCCTTGTCTATCACTAGAAATTCATATTTTTATTGCTAACAGTTGCGGCACAACGCGCAAAATTCATCGTATTCGACATGTCGATATATACATGATTGTTGAAACGTTTTTCAAATTGGAACTATTTGAATAGGATCAGTAAGTTCGTGTTGTTCCTTGTATCAGATGTTCAAGTATCTTCGCGTACGTTTGACAGAAATAGAAGTCGACGTTCGCATGAACCATCGAAAAGTATTCTCTCACCGCATCCTGCTTGTCGCATGCCACATCATCGAAGATAAGAATTTGGACGCGCCTGAACTCGACATCACTGTTGGAAAACGTAAAGTAGCCGATTTCGTTGATAAATGTAAACAAATTTTCGAGATATTGATACTTTGACTGTTGCAACCATTTTGAATAAATGTACACGTTTTCGAAACGTACACTCTCGAGTAAGCTTATGAGAATGTTAATTTTACCACAATACTGGCCATAAATAATCACACGTGTAACATTCGGCAGCATTTCGCCGTTCTTTCGTTTCTCCACGCCTTCTCTATCATTCGCAATTTTGCATCGCAGTTTGTGACGCGTATCGTCAGTGATTGCCGTACGAATTTTATGCTCACACTGCGTGTTATACGTTCTCGACCGCCTATAAGGCGTGCGAAGTCCGTGAGTCGCACAGTAACAAAATGTATCTCGCGCTGTATCATCCTTTCAGGACTTTAAGCGCTGAGCAATTGCAGTATATACCAAAAGTCGTACTTTTATGGCATGTATGGTGACTATATCGATCATGTATGGGACAAGCTTCCGGAACAAGCGAAATCGAATCCAAAGATTCGAACCTATCGCTGCGACGAGCACTACAATCAGTCATAGCAGTGGACGCACATCGACGGTCCGGTACCGAAAATAATAAGTTGTAGCAAATGTCAGCGTTGGGCGGCAGTCTGTTGAATCGAGCGATAAACATGCTTCGAGTTACATATTCCGGGCTATTAGTTTTGCGGTCCCAACCACTCGACTTACGAAGCGATTAGCCGGAGATGATAAATCTACTGGACACAGCATGCCGAGAACACGATATTGCGTATTCTCGGAGTAACGATCTCACCGATAGCCATGCGGCGAACAACTCGCCGATAAAGCGCTAGGACACGTTACCATGAAAGATTCAGTTTTGAGAGAGCTACAATTGTTGCCGTTTGGACAGCGATGAAAGCCAGGACCAAGACATAAAACCAAAGAAGAAGACAATAAGGAAGAAAACAACGAAAAAACGGATATTACCGTCGGCGAAACGCCGAGGCGACGCATTACCGTTCCTACCAATGGGCGCGCTTGGATTGCGCTTGATTGGCGGAGCGTCCAGCGTGGCGAAAGCAATAAACGATAGTAAAACCTCGCAGTGTCAGTTCAAGAAGCAACGTCACGATCGTGCGATGTCAGGGTCGCAGACTCGCTCCGCACAAATACGGACGTGACTGTATCTCAGCTTCTTCAACCGCAGCGAAGAAAAAAAAATAAAAAAATAATTCGGTCAGATCTTGTACCTGGAAGGGCATCGAAACATTAAAAAATTTATCGCTTTCTCTTGTGGATGCGTTTCAAAATACTTCCTATGCCGTCCCTGCGTCCGGTGATAAAATCTAAAAGCACGATGGCAATGCCTGAGATCACAGACAATAGAAAAAAATAATTCGTTCAGATCCGGAAAAGTACTGAATGAAGCTAAGAATTCCAGCACTTCTGCTGTGGATGCGATCAAAAATTTCCTACGTTTAACCTTGCGTCCGATGATAAAATCTAAAAACACAATGGCAATGTCTGAGATCATATGATAGAAAAAAATAATTCGGTCAGAGCGCGTACCTGGAAGGGCATCGAATCACTATGAAATCCAGTGCGTTCTCCTGTGGATACGGTCAAAGTCCTACGTTCGTCCCTGCGTCCGGTAATAGAATCTGCTAATGCTAGGCAACTTCACTTGGCGATATCTTTACATTTGTATACACAAGACTGCTTAGAACATGTCACATAAATATTACACAGTTTTTTATCATATATTAGATGTACAACTTTGCTTCCGCCATTTTCCGATAGATGGCTTTAGCGGTAAGTGGTGGTCGAAATAAATAGATCATAGACGTCATACAATAAACTTGAGCATCAACATAATCCCATAGAAACATTAGTCGATTTGTGTTTGCATCATAAAGTTATTCTCGATTGAAAATGTCAGTTTACGAGCCAAATTCTCGTCATTTGCGGGAGGTTTTAATTTTTTGCTTTAATATGAAGAAATCTACGGCTGAGGCTCATCGAATGATCTCAAATACTTATGGTGAGGCTGCTATTAGTGAAAGAACGTGTCGTGAGTGGTTTCAACGCTTCAAGAACGGTGATTTTGACGTCCAAGGTCATGCTCTGTATTTGGTGGGACCAGCTCGGCGTAGTGTATTATGAACTGTTAAAACCGATTGAAACAATCACAGGCGATCGGTATCGAACGCAATTGATGCGTTTGAGCCGAGCATTGAAAGACAAACGGCCGCAATACAACGAGAGACACGATAAAGTGATTTTGCAGCATGACAATGCTCGACCCCATGTTGCGAAAGTAGTCAAGACATACTTGGAAACGTTGAAATGGGAAGTCGTATCCCATCCGCCGTATTCTCCAGACATTGCTCCCTCTGACTATCACTTGTTTCGATCAATGGCACACGGTCTGGCTGACCAGCACTTCCGGTCTTATGAAGAAGTAAAAAATTGGATCGATTCGTGGATAGCCTCAAAAGATGACCAGTTTTTTCGACGCGGGATTCGTACGCTACCCGAAAGATGGGAGAAAGTAGTGGCCAGCGATGGACAATACATTGAATCATATATGTATAACTAGTTTTTTATAAAGCCTAGAATTTCGGAAAAAAACAGCGGAAGCAAAGTTGTACACCTAATATTTACCGAATCGAGTAAATACCGCGTAATTGATTACACGTCGCCGGCTTGAACTTGTCGATCATAATCGATGCCGATCTCTTCGGCATGCTCGTTCTCGACGGTGTTCGAAGGGGTTCCGAACATGAACCTACCGCAAAACGACTATCTCGGCTGGATTATTTCTGGATCAATAGCCTCGTTTCTGACTACTGAGTCAATTTCTGCGCTTGCGTATCACGGAGTTGTTCCTGAAACTTTCGATCGCGATCTTTGTCGCTTTTCGAAGATTGAGGAAGTGCCTCAGAAAGCTCCTCAGAGCCCCAGCAAAAGCACTTTAGAATTACGCATTCTCGTACAAATGCTACATTGTTCGATTACCGTTTAAAAACAGATCACCTATCTCGATAGGCGAATCGCGCTCTATTTCGCCACTTGGAACGCTTAATTTGAGATCTAATTACCGCTTCCGAGTATTACTTACCGCGAATTTCTTGCAGAGTACGAAACTCGGTCATATGACCAAAAGTCCACCGACAGAAATTATCAAACCAGAGCAAACTTATTCGCATTACGCTGTTTTGCTTGACAGCAGTGCAATCATCCGCTTACGAGTGGTCTTCAATGCTTTATGCGCATCAAACGGGACATTGAATGAACACATATTCATTGGCCCTAAACTTCAAAGAAATTTAACTACTGTCCTAAGTGGCGCCAATATACAGTGTTTACCGCCGATATCGCTAAAATATATCGGCAAATCTTAGTCTTTGAGACTCCCGAGACACCGACTACCAACGCATCGTGTGGCAACTTATCCCTAGCGGACCAATCAGTGATTATCACCTTCTTACCATTACTTATGGCACAGCCGCTCCCTACTTAGCTCTTCGGGTCTTAGAACAATTCGTAGACGATGAAGATGCCGAATTTCCACTCGCGATTCATTTTATGTCAGACATACGTCGACGATTGCGCTTTTAGCGCAGACGATCAGAGTCTTGCTCTTCAAACACGCGATCAATTAATCGAGTTACTAAAGGAGACTTTCGTCTTCGAAAATGGGCGAGCAACGCTTTATTGTTCGAACTCGATCCCGCGGATCATGGTTTAGCCATTCACAAGATTCTTCAAGATGACGAGTACTTTAAAGGGATGAGTATCTTAGGAATACTCTGGAACTCTAAGCTAGATATCTTTCAATTCCGCGTACGTCAGCACCCGCACGCACCAAACGAGCCATCCTGTCGACCATTGCTAAGTTTTTCGATCCTTTAGGATGAGCTATTCTCGTTAGTATTATCGCCAAAATTCTCATGCAGTGATTGTGGTCTCTCCAATACCGGTGGGTGAGAAAGTAATAAAAACCAATTAGATTGATGAAGTCATGATTTTGAAAACAATGTAGCAATTCTAAGAACAGTTTCATTATTTCTGACATAATGATTTTTATTTTCAAAATTGTCCTTCCTTAGGAAGTCCAGTTGTGAAGGAGAAATTGAAGTAGAAGTACTTTGATATGCCATACCATTGGTACAGAAGAGATCATTTCTATCTCCGCAGTTGTAGAGCGCTTTTGGTGTGCTCTTCTATCGTAGCCAGTGTTGCTAAGTTAATGCGGACTGAATTCTCTAGGAGAGCGTCCTGGACTAGATGAGGGTGTAGTAAAAGGGATATGACTCTTACTAATCCCCATTGCTATTATTTCTAGAAGCAGTTTTTGATCTTGCACCGGCAACATCTGCATATGATCTGCATTCTCCGATCCCGTCTTTATCTAAAATATATAAAAATTAGAACTATCAAAACTTCTCGGGTAAAAAGAATCAGAGTTTTCTTTCAAATACAGAAAGTTATTGAGATCTGCTCTGGAATTATTTTGGGAAGGACCACTGTTATTAGCATCCGCGATTGAAATGTTTTCTGTGGCCGCGAGATTAATGATTCGATCTTGCTTCATTACAAGCATTCTTTAGACGTTGCGAGAGATGATTACCTTTGCAGTTGATACATTTGGCGTTCTCACGCTGATTGCAGGGATCCTCTGCTTCATGTTATTTGTCTTCATAGCGAAAGTGCCTCGGTTCATTCTTGCATATTTTAGCGATGCCCAACTCGGAAACAAGAAAAATAAATGCGCGGTTTTGGAACAAAAGGACGTACTTCATGCCTGATTTTGAATAAGTATAGCTCCCGTGGTATCTGCAAATTTAATGCATAGTGTCTTAGATGGTATGTTGTATTCTGATTCATCTTTAATCGTCCTTCGATTAAATCTTCGGATATCCAGGATTTTATGGCGCGGAGTCTCAATATATCTGTGGATGTTTTCCATGTCTATTTCCTCAGTTTTACGTCTTGGATGACACCGATTCTAAAGATTCAAAATGCTGGAATGAAAGTTTTCAAACTGTTTAGAAAAAGTGAGGTTATCAGCAAGCCTGTTTGCAACTGAGGCTGTCTTTCCTTTGTCCTATATGAGTATCTTTTCCTTTCCAATTTTCTTAATTTTCTGTATATCGGGAATTCCGGCTTTCGCAATTATAATCATAGGATGAATACCTTTCTCGCGATTCATAGCATACTTAGCGTAAGAATATCATGTAAGTCAGTCTCTGACATATTAAGGTCAAAAGCCGAGTTCGTGTTAGATGTACTCATTTCTTTACTTACGATGTCGAATCGACATCGATTTGATGTCGATTCCGTTATCATTTCTTACTGGATTTGACTGCCATGCTGGCTTCATTTATGAAATCTTTAAGCATAGTATCAAATATTTTTAACCAATTTATTGCTCATTATATAGGCAGGTTTAGTCATCGAATTTTGCGAACTGTAAACAAAGGAGGAGAGATTAAAAAAAAAGGAGACGCTATGTTTATTGTCGTTAGTTCCCCCGCTCAAGTCCGAGGCTATGTCTCTAGTGGGAGGTTTGCCGCCACGTGCAACAGATACACATATGTTCAATTCAATTATATTCAATTTACAAGTCAGTCAAAAAGGCACAAAATAAAGTTAGAGATAAAAAAACGGCTCAAGATAAAACCAAAAACCGCACTATACTGCGATATTGCGTACAACATATGAAAAGCAAAACACAAAAAACTGAGAGCTCTCTATACGAATCTCTCGTATCTCGACTGCTCGCGCTCGAATTTATGGATTATACTGATAGAAGAGGAAATAAAGTATGCAAGAGAGCCTCTATCACAGTGTCAATCTTACACTAAGTTCTCGTTTATCCCGTATGTGATGGCATTTCGCGTGCCATCAATGATGCTCAGAGCATCATCACATCTAGTAATAACAAGCATGATCGAGCATTATAGCGACTATAATTGGCCGCTTGAGATAATTCAAACGGTAACAACGGTGTGCATATCGAGGCTGAGACGAGAGCGTTGTCGAAGTGCGACCGTCTTCGTCAGCATACTTTCCGATCATTAAATAAAAGTATTAGTGGTATTTGTAAACGTGGGTGTTCACTGCTATTCCTGGCTTAACCCGTTGCTCTCCCTAATCAGTTTGAGCCTAGCTCGTCCTCTTCCTAATAACTAATTTGTGGCTGGAGAGTTTGTTTCTCCCTTATCTCTCATGGATCGTGAACCATAATTCCTTTTTCTTATTCTGTTTTGCAAGACGATTTACCAAATTCCTTGTCTGTCTTACAGCAGTAAATTTCAGAAGTGGAATTTTGAAATATTGAAATATTCTGGGATATTGGGATATATAACTCAATCCAAGATAATACAATGAAATGAAACACGTAGCAATTTTCTGTTTCGATTTCTCGAGTTCCGTGTTGCTCGTGAATGAGTTATCGATATCGTGGTAACCAGCTTGACATTTTGCTTCTCTATCGCATTAATTTCCGTCATTAAGAATCTGTCAGAACTTATTCATCTCATCGAGTTTTGCTAGCGATACGTCGTAGTTGCATATATGTTGTTTATGTGTTCGCGAAAAGTGTTCATTTCATCATGGATGCGTGGCGCTCTAAATTTGAGAAGATGCTTCTCAAGGATTTCAAGAAGGAGTTGAAGAAATTTAATCTTCTTGAGGGACTGATTAAAAAGAAATGCTCTTGTCACATTTGGAAAAAAATCCGCGATCGATTTCCCCAGATAATGTTTCCGATTGAAAGAGTCTTCTGGAGTGGAAGAAGATTGTTTTATTCAAACTGAGCCGTTGCCGCCGAACATGTATATGTCCGATTTACTACTGCGTCACTTGATGCAGCAAATTTCGCTCTTATCGAATCGAATCTCATAATTGTTTCTACAGAGAACACTGGATTTGCTGCCACGTTTCAATAATCCGCCGTTATAAGACATTCTCAATGCAACGATTGTCTCTCTTATCTAACGTTGCTCGCCAATTTTTATTGAATTACGCTACACTAGCGTAATCCACTAACCTAGATAGTCAGTTTACGAATGTTCGACTGCAGATTCAGTGTTCGACTTGCCTCTATACCTCCAGCACAAGCTGTTTCCCTTTTGATATTTCAATTACCTGCCTTTCGGATCGCCAGATGAAGATGATATCTGGTTGAATAGAGTTGAAAAAAATTGCATCAATTCACAAAGTCAGTGACAACATCAAATTGTTAGCTGCTACGCAGAAATTGCAAAAATCTGCTTATGAATGGCTAGATTTAGATGTTGAAGTGATCAATGAGTTCTGGAATATTTTCAGTTATTTCCAGGAAATAACTGAAAAGTTATTTCCAGCGCTTCAAGAGAAGAATTTCCAGGAAATAATGACAAAAAGTGGAGTCAGAAAGAAAATGGATTCTTAATAAAGAGGAATTTCAAGAATATGTCTAAAAAATGAAGTTACTATATCCTCTTCGTCTCCCATAAGAAGTTATACAATTTTTAATCGGTGACATTACTCATTAACTTTTCAATTCGGAGCACTGCCGTCTCGATCAATGTGAACACTATCGACGAATTTTTGGTCGAATGTACAACATTACCAAAGCAGCTGGTGCTATTCTGCGTTTCTCGCCTACCTTGTCGAAAAAAGACAAAGCCCGGGATAATAAAAAAATCCTCGAGCATAGTGAGCACAGTGAATAAATCAAAAGAGCATTGTGAAGAAACTATCTTTATCCACTTTAAGAGATGTAGTGCTTACTGCAAACTTACAAGGCATAACAAGGCAAATTGATTTAAATTGAATCGAAGAGAAAAGAGACTCCAGCTTCCGGTACTGTTGCTGTTGGTTCCAGTTCTCCCGCTTCAGTAACTGCGATTGCGGAAAGGCCAAACCCTAAATCTCCTTCAGCACCGAAAAAAGGATCATCAGTGGTTGGTTGCGTAGATGCTCAACATCAACTTAAAATAAGTGATCAGGTTATTGAAATTGAACATTTAAATAACACTCCTTGTATTTTGCTAGCTCTCTTGGATATCAGTAATCCTGTGTTTTTATTCAAGATTTAGTTTTTAAAATCTTTTTTGGACAAAACGCTGTATTTATAGATCAAATGGTTAAAGAGTTTCACATGCTGTGTACTACTATAGTCCTACTGACTTAAAATCGCGTGAACGGATACAACTGATTAACGAAGTAGATATCCGCAGATATTTGTGAATCCAATGTGAATGATGAGTCGAATATCAATGGTGTAAGTATCAAAATTTTGACCCGAAAATAAATGTTCAAGTCTGTGATATTATCAAAGATGTCTCTGCACCTGTAGACAAAATAATTATATAAGATTATGGTAATTATAGCTTCGCTTAAGAATAATTCTACTTATACGTTTGCTCCCGTTTTGCATGGACAGAATGTTCAAATACGTGCAATAATTAACGACCTAATACACCGTGGTATAGTAAAAGTGAGTACGATGCGCTTTCGTAGTTCCTATCCGTAAAAAAAATGGACAGTTGCGATTGTGTGTAGATTTGCATCCGCTTAATGAATGAATCGTTAAGTAAAAGTACCCATTTTCGTTAAATAAGAACTATCTCACCCGATTAAATGATGAAAAGATATTTATACGCTCTTAGAGCTTAAGAGTGAATTCCATAACATACCCATTCATTCGGATCATATGAAATATTTTGCGACCTCCGACGAACAATACGGATATTTGAAACTTCTAGTCGAATACTCGAAAGCTCCCATCAAATTCCAAAGGCGCCTCATACAAATTTTGCAATCATTAATTTCGCAAAATTAACGCTACTCGTTTACATTGACGATATTCTGACACCATCAAACTCAATTGACAGACACAATTGACAGACTTTAATTCTGTTAAAACAATATTCATTTGAATCTTTCGAAATATCAATTTTTGAAGACTAAAATCAAGTATTTGGGATATCTTATCCGAGAGTGGAATCACTCTTAGTTAACGACACGTAATATTTTTGGAAATCTTATTGAATAGTTTCCAACAGAGACACTGCGTTCACCTCTCATGAATTTAAGGTTTTTATAAGTAAGGGAAATATTAATCATCGTCTTATAGTGGTGGCCACTCTTTGGGCCAACGGAAAGTGAATGTATAAATTTTAAAATCGTCAATGCAAAAACTAGTCGACGATCAAGAATCGTGGTCGGATAAAGTTGAAAAAGTTTAATATATAATTAATAATTCATACTATAGTTCTGTCAAAAATTCTCTTTCCGCTTAGTTTTGAGAAGACCAAACCGATTCACTATTAATTCGTTTTTTAAACAATATCTCTAAAACATTATCTGATCAAGAGACATTATCTGATTAAATGGTTGAAAATCATGATCGAAACCGTAACATTGCATGTCAAGCGACCGACAAACTTAGGAATTACAATAAGTCGTACTATGATAAGCATCATAAAACTTCGTTTATTTACAAACCCGGTAGACTATGTGTTAGTTCGAAATACTTTTAGTAAACCTGGAGAAGAAAAAAAGTTCAAAGCATCTTATAGAGATCCTTACTTAATGACCAAAGCTTTAAATAAAACTGTACATAATTCAAGATAATTCTGGATTCAATGTAACTCAAAAATCGTATAACTCTATTTTGTCCCCTGATTGATTAAAACATTGGATAAAACCTTTAAACGGATAACTCGAATGTCTTTTAAATCAGAATTCATAATCAATTTTTATACTCAATTACTCAATTACAAAAATTTTCTCTTCTGGTTCTAGGATACCTTTCATGTTTAATTTTCATGTTTAATTTAGATTGTGTTTCTTTGTCAAAATTTATCTGGTTTTGTATCCTATATATTGCGTTCTATATTTTATAATTTTTGTATTCTTTGATGTAAGTTTTAGATTTAAGATAAAAGATTTTGTATTAGTTAAATTAAGTTTAGATCTGTGCCATAACCTTAACATTAAAATCGTTTTTATTCATTCATATCCAATGGCCATGTATTTGTTCATTAATTCTTCGTTTAATTGTAATTTTTTAATACAGCTTATACTTGTGTATCTCAGTTAAGGTATTTTGTGATTTCCATTTAATGTTCGAGACGAACAGCCATGCAGGCTGGCCGAGCTGTAAGAGAGACTTTATCATAGTATCAATCTTACACTAAGTTCTCGTTTGTCCCGCGTGATGGCGTTTCGCGTGCTGTTAGTGGTGTTTAAAGCATTATATCTAATAATAATGAGCACGATTGGTGACCATTACAGCGACTATAATTGACCGCTTGAAATAATTCAAATGATAACAGCGATGTACATGAGGCTGAGACGAGAATGTTGTTGAAGCGCGATCATCTTCGTGAGCATACTCTTTATATCTCCTGATCATTAAATAAAAGTATTATTTAAGTGATATTTGTAAACGTGAGTGTATTCACTGTTATCCCTGGCTTAACCCGTTTGATCTTCCTAATCAGTTTGAGTCTAGCGTTCTCTCGCTGACACAACTAATTTGGCCCGAGAGTTTTGTTTCTTTCTTGACGCCTCTCGTGACCTGTAGTTCCTTTTCCTTATTCTTTTGCAAGACGGTTATCAAATTCCTTGCCCATTTTACAATTTTTTTGCGATTTTATAATTCTTTATTGCAATGCACGCATATACAAACATCAACAAAACTGCTGTTACAAACTTACCAATAGTTAGATTACAACAGGTAAACTTGAATTAATAAAAATAGCAAAGTATTAACTCACAAATTAATCATATTAACAAGAACATGACATATTGTATAAAATTAACATTAGACATTAACATTTACGGGACTTGGTTATAGAGCATGAGTGAGTGCATGCGAATGTGTCTTAACAATTAATAAACGAGTTTAAAGAAATAAGATCAGCGAGAGGTTTAATTATGAGCTAATTAGCTTGTTAAAAGCGGGAGGTAAGCGAGCAATTGGAGGAGATGCTTTTGATTGCGTGCGTTAAAATCAAGCGCGATACATCGAGGTGAGGAAGAATAGGTTAGAGTGCGGAATAACGGCACATAAAACGGTGAGAAGGAAAAATGGCAAGCGCCATTTAGGAGCAAAATAGACAACAGCAATATTGACAGAGGATAAATCAAAGAAGAAGTTTGAAAAAAGTGACATTTGACATGACAGAGGAGAAAAGTATAATGGAAAGAGTAAAGGTAGAAGTAAATGAAGAGATTAGGAAGAGTTGTACAGAGGTAACGAAAGAAATGAGAGACTTAGTGGAAAGGGAGGTAGTTAGAATAAGAAGGGACATACAAGAAGATGTAAATAGAAAAATTAGAAAATTTGAGGAGAAATTGGAGATTATGAAGGAAACAGTAAAGAAAGATTTGTCAGAAAATAATAGAAAAATGGTAGAGAGTTTAGGATATAAGAAGCTTAGGCAAGGTAAATAACGAGGGGAATGATTATAATAGCGAGGGAAGGAGTGTAAGTAGTTTTGGAAGGAAAGGAAATAGCTCAAGGGCAGGATCTATGGTAAGCGAAGAGGGTTTAAGCTGCAGATAAATGTTTTAAAGAAATGGATTCAGATAATGAAAAAGAGGAGAGGAAAAAAAATATAATTATAAAAGGAACAGATATACCGGGAGGGGGGATAGAAATAGATGGGAAAGAAAGGGGAAAATGGATCAAAAGGTTTATAAAAGAAAGATTGGAGGTAGAATGTAGCCTTCTCGAGGATAAATGGAACAGTGATAGTGATTAGAATAGGAAGTGAAGAGGAAAGAAGTGAAATAATGAGGAACAAGCATAAGTTAAAAGGAGGTAAGATTTTTATTGAAAATGATTTTGAGCTGGGAGGAAAGGAAAATTCAGGAGAGGATTAACAAAGGGTTAAGGAGCAGAAAGGGGAAAGAAAAGATATAAAGGTGGATTAGATAATGTAAGAATAGGTGGAATATGGAAGGCATTGAATGTAATTGAGAGGGAAGATGAAAAAAAGAGAAAGAATAAGGTAGATAAGGAAAGCAATTAAATAGAGGAAGGTGAAAGGAGAAAAGCAAGGGGGATAAGGACAAGAAATCAAAATCAAAAGCAAAATTTTAACCATAAACCAAGAAGAAAGAAATAGTTTAAAAAGAGGTAAGATAATTAAAAAAAGAAAGAGACAGAAATTAAGGATAGAAAGGAAAAACAAGACAGTGGAATTAAACAAGCGGGGGTGCAAGGGAAGAATAGGCTACCTAAGACACATGTATGTGATTGCAGTTATGCTAGGAAGGAAAGAAAGAGAGGCAAAACAAATGGTGGTTTTATATTTGGAAAGAAAAAATGAGAGAATAAGGAAGACAAGTTAATTAGCAAAGAAGGGGAAGGAATAATCGTACCAGAGTTAACGAGGGAGGGGTGAAAAAAAAATAGATATAGTCTCAGTATAAGGAGAACAAGGAGGTAAAAATTTGGATATAAAGATGGAAAAAATTAAGAAGGAATATACGGAAGGAAAAAATGTATACTATAACTATAGGAGGTGATTTTAATAGAATTGGGGAATTAGCAGGAAAAGATTTAAAGGATGATAAAAAGGATAGATATAGCAAGAATAAGATAATAGGAAATGAAGATAAATTTTGTAGAAATGATAACGGAGTATAACTGGCACATTCTGAACGGAAATTCAAGAAGTGATTGGGAGGGAGAATATACGTAAGAGCAAGAGATAGCTCGGTAATAAATTATGCAATGATTAACGATAATATTTGCGATAGAATTTAGATTCGACGCGAGAGTGAACTCGGACACATGCCACTGAGCCTAACATTAAAGGAAGGAACTGTTATATTGGAAGAAAGTGACACGGAAGAAGACCGGAACGAAGAGGACAAAGTCAGCAAGAAAGAAGAATTACCATATGGAATAAAGATACATAGAATGCTATAATAAAAACACAAAGGTAATAAATGACGAAGAAGATATGGATAAAGGCAAGAGAAATAATGAGAAAGAGGTAGAAACTATGTGGAAGAAATTAAAACAGATTGTGTTTAATAATGTTGTGAAGAAGAAAGTCAAAAAGAAGAAAAGATGCATAGGATACAAGGATTGGTAGGATATTAGCTGATCCAGAAAGAAGAGAGAGATGAAGAGAATATGTAGAAAATGGAAAAATGGAAAAGAGACGAGAAAGAAATATTTGGAGAAGAGGAAAAAATTCAGAGAATTATTGGAGAAGAAACAAAAAAAAAGGAAAAAAGAGGAGGAAGAATTAAAAAAGTTAAAGAGGGAAGCAAACGTATGGAAGTACATTAATAGGAAGAGAGGTAAGAAGATTTAGAAAGGGAATAATAATATAAGATTTATAATAAAAGGGAATAATAATAGAAGATTTAGAAAGGGAATAATAATAATAATATAAAGGATGAAAAATGGAGGAAATATTTTAAGGAGCTATTGGACGGCACTGAAATGGAAAATAAAATACAGCAGAACACCGATCAGCTCTTTAAGCTAGAGGAAAAAGAAGTAGATATAAATAAAGAAGAAAGTGAAGAAGAAGGACTGAAGGCTGAAGAGATTGGTAGGGCGTTATGCAAAATGAAGAAGAAAAAAGCGGCAAGAATAGATAGTGTGCCTATGAAAGCCTGGATATATGCAGGTGAGGATTTACAGAAAAGGCTAGTGGCTACTACAAAAAATGTAGAGTACAGGCAAAATGCCGCAAGGAAGGAAAGTATACTTGTCCCTCTATAAAAAAGAGAAGACGAGGAAAAAGTAACAAATTACTACTAGAAATATTTCATTATAATGTATAAAATATATGCAGAAGTAATAAGGTATAGACTAGAAAAGGAGATGGAAACCAAAGATATGATTCCGGAAAGTCAAACTAGATTTAAAAGAAGAAGATCAACAACGAATAATATTTTCATACTGACGTATGATACAGAGGGAAAGAAATCAGGAAGAAAGAAGAAAAAAAAATATGATGTTATGGATCTAAAAGTTGTCTTTGATAAGATGAATAGGAACAGACTTTGGGAGATTCTTAGAGGCAAGAGTATAAATGAATATTTAGTAAGGAATATAGAGAAGATATATGAGGAAATGGAGATGAGGATAAAGCTTGAAGCAAGGATACACACAATAATTCAGAACAATGAAAGGAGTAAAGCAAGGTGTGATGAGTTCAATTTATATATTGCGGATAGATAATGAATTAGAGAAAAGAGGAATAGGAGGAATTAGACTAGGTAGGGATAGGATATGGTCATATGTGAATGACTAGTTTTAGTAGCTTATAATAGGGAGACGTTACATATGAGCACAAAAAAATTTTTGGAGAGTAGGAAACTGAAGCTATGCACAGAAAAGGCGAAAATAATAGTGTCTGGAGGAAAGGGGAGAAAAAGGAAAGAGAAATGGAAATGGGGGAATAAGGAACTGGAGAAGACATAGGAAAATGTGTGTTCAAATATTTGGGTTTTAATTTAGGAAGGGGGATTATAAAATATATTAAAGAAATAAGTAGAAAAGAAAAGGTGATAGCAAGAAAAGTATGGGACTTAGGGAAAAAGCTATGCAGAAATGACTTTAGTAGAAGATAGATGTTATTCAAATATTTGGTATAAAGTATTATGGAATATGGAATGAAATTATGAGGCTGGGAAGAAAAAGAACTAGAAAAGATAATATTAAACTACGTCAGGTGGATTTACAAATTAGATTTCTGCACTCCAAAGTATGTAATTATGAGGGAGTTGGTAATGGATAAGCTCAAAGTAGGATGGGATTTGAGGAAGAAAATACGGGGAAAAGATTAAATCTAGAAACACAGATAATTTGATCAGAGAGGAAATTTGATGCTGGGAGGAAAAACAAAGCTATGATTAGAACGACATAATATATAATAAAATATGGAGAGAGAAGGTTATTATTATAATAGGAACGGATGGAGAATTAAATCTAGAGAAACAACTGAAAGTTTTGAAAAAGATTTAACAAAAAGGGAAAAGGATTTACAGAAGCAATGGGAAAAGGAAAAATAGATAGATAAAGATATAATAAAAGATATAAAGAGATAAATATGCAGAATAGGGTATCAAATTATCTGAGGATATGGAGAATATGGAATGGTCTCGAGCATTATATTAACGAATTCGAGGAGACAAGAGGTAGTTTTGAAGAGTTAGAAAGGATAAGGATGAGATCGTAAGGAATTTATGAGGAAAAGATTTGAATGAACTTAAAGGAAAAACATCAATAAAACTATAGAAGGATAGAGAAATAATAAAAAGAAATAATAAAAAGAAAAGAAAAGAAAGAATAGAGGCTATTGTAAAGATAAAGATAATGTAAAGACAAGGAGTAAGTATTTTGTAAGACAATAAGGCTGTAAGTATCAAATAAGATTATAGCGTAGTATCTTATAATTAGTAGATAATTTATAATTTATTATCTATTAAGTTAAGAAAACGAAATGAGATCAATAGAAAATAAAAAGGATAGGATGTAGATGGAACGTGCAGTTAAAGAATATAAGGGAAGATAGGGCGGTAAGAATAAAAAAGTAAGAATAAAAAGTAAGAATAAAAAAATGCTAAATAGAGATAAAGGGAAATAAGAAATGGGATATGGACACTAATATTAGATGTACTTTGCTTCCGTCGTTTTTTTTCCGAAATTCGAGGCTTTATTGTAAAAAACTGGTTATACATTTATGATTCAAAGTATTGTCCATCGCTGGCCACT
>NW_012130101.1:2545038-2555331 GCF_000143395.1 Atta cephalotes | reverse complement strand
TTAATCAAAAAAATGGATGCTGGAATTATTGTACCAACGGAGTATTATTTCTCAAATAATATCATTTTTCTTGCACAAAATAAAAAAAATTCTTCTCCAGAATAAAAGAAAAAATGCAAATACTTTCGGAAAAGTTCCGGTATGAAAATCCAAAAAAATTGTAAATTACAGTTTTCTATAATATAGATACTTTCTTTACACACACACACACATATATATATATATATATAAATGAATGCACGTATATACCAGACAAAAAGTACTTTTCTGTATTTGAATAATTTATAAAAGTATCATGAGAGATTCAAATTGTGATTCTGAAGCTCACAACAGAAATGACTTGAGAAGTCGATATGAGTGTATAAAAGTATGATTTGAGTATACATAACACATTCAAGTAATATATAGGATGTAGCAAAGCAAGAAATGTATTTTGAGCCATCCACAGCTTATGATACAAAGGAGTAATATGATTAAATTTATGAACAGTATGAAAAACGAAGACAGGAATTTTGGATACGCTGATTAAGCAATTGCTGATTAATGGGGGGCAGGGATGTGTACCATTTGACATAGTCAAATAAAGAGATAACCAGCAATTGAGAGACATGATTTTTGCGAAGTAGAGAGAATGTGGCGAAAAGAATAAAGAAGTCGAAGACGAGCATAAGTTCTGCATTTAAGTTCTGCAATCATATGCAACTTGAACGATCACGATGAGTTCAGGTGAACGCCAAGGACTTTAATAAAGGAAAAGCAGGAAATTGGACGGAAGTTATATAGATATTAAAGGATTGAGCACAGAATAGCAATGTAGAAGAGCCAACAACGAGTAAGAAAGATTCAGATCAAGGTATTAGCAGAAGAATGCGGAGACAGCACTTAGATCATTACTAACTTACTACCAGCAACACCTGATGCATAAAAGGATTTGATGAGAATTACATCAGCATACATGAGAAGTGTGGAGGAATAGAGGATAGATCCACGATAAAGATATTAAAAAACAAGGATAGATCCTTGAGAACTCCAGAGGAAACGGAGCAAAAAGAAGAAAAGGAGAGATAAGGACATATAAGACTTATATATAAAAACATGCTGGGAATGATCTGTAAGAAATAGAGCCGATTAAGATAAATCACATGCGGAATTTAGCAAGGAGGAGGTCGTAATTAACTGTCTCGAAAGCCTTAGTGAAGTCGAAAGCGACGATGGACGTGAGATATCCCAGGTCAAAATTTTTAAATACAAAATTTGAAAGAAGAAATAGCTCTGTTGTGATACTATGCGATCTACGAAAGCCCGACTGACACAAAAGCATAATCTCGGCATTGCTAACAAACGCATTTAATTGCTGAAAGCATGTTCCAATAACTTTGATAGAAAGGGGGAAAGAGAAATAGAATGAAGAGAGGAAAGAAAGAAAGATCACGATTTTTGGGAATGAGAATAACGATCGATCATTTCTAGGAAGAGGGAAAAACATCATTAATTAGGGAAAAATTTAACATGTGGAGCAAGACAATCAGGAAGATCATATGGCCAGAGAGATCAAATAATCCAGTAGAAGTAAGGCGTATGCGCTTAAAAATACTGTATAATTGACTGGAATTGATTAGAATGAAATTGAACATCTCAGGAATATCATAAAAGGAAGAAAGAAGATAATCAATGACATTGTCAAAGCAGGAAGAGATAGGAAGAGAGTCGATAAAGTGGTTATTTATAAGAGATGCGTCTTGAAGATAAACAGGGAGTAGTAGAGAAAGATCTAATTTCTCCAAGCGCAGTTAGGCTACACCAGGATTAACGAGAGGAACTAGAGGAGAGGGAGAAGGAGAGGAATGACCTCTTCTCAGGATGGCACAGGTAATATCATTACGTAGACTCTTGTAATAATGTCAATCCTCAACTGATCATATGCATCTAAATTTATGAAAAGTGCAATGCTTTAGTGCTATAAGTTTCCTGATGGCTGAGCTCAGCCATGGACGAACGGGCAAAATGCCCGCATAATGAAGTAAGTCAAAAATCACTATGAGAGATGAGAAAAAAATAGGAGACCATTTCGTCCACATCTAAGGTCGCATATAAAGAAAAATACTATCAAGCTCCCATGTAATAGTTTCAAACTGGATCGCCTGAATCGAGAGATTCACTAAGCGATGATACTGTAGACAATTGACGACATGAAATATTAAAAGATTTTTGTATTGCTGAGGATGGCTAAATAGTCGAAACGTCGAATATTGTACTACTTCTAGATTATTATATTAAACTGTAATTTAGAATTTAATACTTGGACATTTCTTCTAGCCCGTGCTGACTCCAAATTAGTCCTTTAAATTAAATTTTATTATGTTATTTATAAAAAATCCATTATTTATTTATTTATTTGATCTTTTGAAATAATTTATGCTTAAAAACATAACGAATTTGATTGGACGTACTAGTGCGCACAGATGTATATTAAAATCATTGATCTAATCCAAATAAAAAAATGAAATACAAACATTATATTATATAAAATACTTTATCAAATCAGCATATTAAGATATATTTCCAAGATTAATCCGTTTTTTTATTATATTTATATTCAATACACATCTTTACATAATAAGTATACAACAGTTTAAAGTGCTTTGAATGCATTTCAATCGAATTGCTATTAATTAATTGCTATTAATTAATATCTATTATATAAAATATACAATTTGAAATATTTTTAAAATGTATTACAAAAGAATTTACTTTAATTAAAATTTAAACTTATTTTGCAAAATTATAATAATCCCATAATGTTTTAACATTCCTTAATAATTTATTTTCCTTTGTCAGTTTACGCACAATTTTTTTAGGACTTATACAGTAAATCTCTGAAGGCAAGCAGATGTTTTCAAGATTTGACAATTTTTCTTTATGGAACCTCTTTCTTTAATTTCATTAATTGATAATGGAAGTGTAGTAAATGGACAATTGAATAGATTATTTATGCAATTGCTTCTTAGATAACTTTGCAACACATTTCATGATATGATTGGTTACTGGACAAGCTACATTTTTTACTGAAACATAAAAAAGGTCACTGCTATATGTCAACTGCTTGACAAATATGACTATCAGATATTCTTCTTATTTTAACATTACGCTATATGTCAACTGCTTGACAAATATGACTATCAGATATTCTTCTTATTTTAACATTACGCACATGAACTTTGTCTTTCTTCCGCTTTCTTGCTTGCGATTTACAAAAATTCTCAGAGGAATGCAAAAAACGTGATGGCATCGCACTTTTTTTCGGCAACTTATCACCAATATATCTGATGGCTGAAAGTGAACCTGAAATGAGGAAAACATTAAATGGAGAAGCACTTTTTAAACTATTTTTATTCGGTTCTGCATAGTATTCTTACAATGAACACTCACTTCACACAATCTCATTTATCCAAGGATCTTGATATATTCTTTCCAAGTATATATCCATGTTTTCCGATATTGATTTTCTTTGGGATTAGTCCCTGACTAATGTATATCCATCACTGGATTTATTGAACATCTCGCTACACAACATGTATGTGGCATCTCCAAAATATATATAAATCCAAAATATAATATATAAAATATATAATAATAAAATATATAAAAATCCAAATTTACCAGGTGTATAAGCTTAAATCCGCTGTTTTTTCAGTCAGAAAAACACATTTTTTTTTCCTAGGAAGCAAAAACAAATTTATTCAAAGTACTTGCCCTCGCTAATTATACATTTTTCCCATCTTTTGGGCAATTTGTGTATACTACGCCAAAAAAATTCCTCATCTTTCGAGGCAAACCACTCATCAAACTATTTTCGGACGTCTTCGTAAGAATCGAAGTGCTGCTCAGCGAGCGCGTGGCCCCTTCGATGAAAACAGGTAATAGTCAGAAGGTGCACCAGGTCTGGTGAGTAAGCGGGATGGGGCACTTTCACTCCAGTTGAGTGTCTCCAAGTAGTTTTGGACCATTGTTGACGTATGCGATGGTGCGTTGTCATGAAGGAAAATCAGCTTGTCTTGTCTTTTCCGATAATGCGGCCTTTTTTCACGCAGAGCATGATGCAATTTGATCAGTTGTTGGTGATAGCGATGAGCATTAACAGTTTCACCAGGTTTTAACAGCTCGTAGTAGATGATACCCTCCTGATCCCACCAAACGCACGCATCGTCTTCCGTCCGAAGCGATGGTCTTGAGGAAGATGTTGATGGTTAGGCGGGATCAACCCAAGATTTCTTGCGTTTAGGATTCTGAAAATAGATCCACTTTTCATCACCTGTCACAATTCAATGCAGGAACGACTTTCTTTTTTGTCTAACAAGCAGAATTTGGCATGTGTTTTGGCGTCGCTCCATCTGCCTATCGTTCAGTTCTTGCGGCACCCATTTTCCGATCTTTTGAACCTTCCCTATGGCATGTAGCCGCATGGAAATGGCTGCTTGAGAAATACCCAATTGCTCGGCAAGCATTTTTTGCTTGAGTATTGTCCTCGTCCAAAAGAGCCTGCAATTGACAGTCCTCAACCTTCCGATTTTCACGTTTCTTGTCACTCAGGTCAAAATTGTCGTCATTGAACCGGCGAAACCAATCTCTGCACGTTGTTTTCGATAAAGCATTGTCGCCATAGGCCTCCACAAGCATTCGATGCGATTCGGTAGCCGATTTCTTCAAATTGAAACAGAAAAGCAAAACTTCCCGCATGTGCTTTTTAACAAAAAACTAGATATGATTACGAAAGAAAAAATATATGTTGTTATATGAAATTGATATGCACTGATTAATGTTGACAGATATCAAACACATAAAAAAAAGTGTGTTGTGTGCTCAGGGTAGCTTTGTACGCTCACTAATGCCACCTATGAGCAAACAACGGATTTAAGCTTATACACCTGGTATAATGACAAGAGAATCACATTATTAATGAAACAGATATCTCTAACTTCCATACTACTTATTTTTAACTATGAGGCATTTATTAATTTAAAGCTTATTCGTAACAATATATATACATTGCTTTTTCTCACAATTTTACATAGATGTGATAAATTAACTTACCAAAAATAATCAGAACAACAGGCAACACAAGCTGCTTCAACATACATAACGTATTCTGTCAGGTTATGGTACATGTCATGGAGCACAGATGTGCGATCCAGATTCCAGCCATAGTCACGTGACGAGTTGAAGAGTCTCTCTTTTTAGGATCTCTAGGCAACACCGAACAAAAACGACTCAATG
Source organism: Atta cephalotes (assembly GCF_000143395.1). Classification (NCBI taxonomy): domain Eukaryota; kingdom Metazoa; phylum Arthropoda; class Insecta; order Hymenoptera; family Formicidae; genus Atta; species Atta cephalotes. The sequence continues at coordinate 2,550,057 of NW_012130101.1, read as the reverse complement.
AAATCGGCCAGCGGAGACCGAGGGAAGCGATAGACGCAGAAAATTGCCACTTTACGATAATTTAATTGAAGGCCACGATATCAACGAGCGCGCTCACTGAAGGAACGCCAAGATCGATCAGGAAGAAAAAGATAAAAATTGTCAATTTAGATCGCGACACCGCCGCGGGAGCCAGAGAATTTATTAAAACGAACGCAAGCATTATTATGGAAATTAAATGACAGAGTCATCAGTATCACGAAGACCCGTCTCCCTGATCACCAACACGTTCAATTGCAGGACTATAAGATCTTATATGAAGGCGAAGTGCAGCAAAAGCCAGCAAACATTAGAGAGGGCACAAAGGATGCCGCGACGAGAGGCAGACATATCTGCGACCAAGCGAAGACAAACAAGACGGGGCAACAAGTACATCTGACAAGAACGCAATAATCCCAGAGATACAGATGAGTCTCTATTTAAAGGGCAGCATTTAATAGGTACAATTTCATAGTGTCGCTTGTCGCAGCGATAAATAGTCACGTGATTGAATTCTCCCTCAATTTCATCACTTTCTTGTCGCTAGCGACATTGTTGAAAAGTTGGATTAATCCAACTTTTAGCGACATCGCTCTTATGCAAAGATTTAAACATAGAATAGGATGTAAGTATAATAAGGATATATACTTAAGTTATATTCTAAAACAGTTATATTCCCTTCTGAGGAAAATTTTACTCGAAATATATAAGACATGTAACATATATTACAGTATTTCCAAGAAAAATTTTCCTCGGAGAGAACGTTTTGGAATATAAAATATGAATGTCATCATAAAACTTGATAAAAATATACTCATTCGATACGTTTCCATTCAGAAATGAGAGAATGTAGTAGAATTAAATAAAAAACTGGGACCGTCTGCTTTATAAAGCGATTATTCAGGTTAAGGAAACGAGTTTTCTTTATCTGAATAGTTATTAGAGCTGTGTAATGTAAACCCGAGTGTATTATCTTATTATCTAATGTTAAACACAAAGATAAAATAACAGGACTTGATAAAATAACTAATTTGACTTATTTAAAATAAAAAATATAAAATAAGATCAGAATTATTTAAAATAAAAATTTTATTTAAAAATATTATTTAAAATAAAAAAGTCGTAGAAGTCGGTAAAGTAACTGATACGACTTATTTGAAATAAAAAATATAAAATAGGTTTCAAGAACTTATTTAAAATATCAAATAAGAAATAGGACCCGAAAATGCATTTATTCATTTAAAATAGAAAAATAACTTGTCTTTTATTTTAGATAAATTTTCAAAGACGATTTCTATTTTAAATAAAAAATTAGCTCCTGATTATTCAGCCAAGAACTCTGCGTTGACGGCAACACAGAATCAAACGGCGGTCTGGCGAAACCGGTAGCTACATACAAGCATGAACTCATGTCCATGTGCTCGCCTGCGGTGCACCGAGAGCGAATGAGACAGCGAGCTCCTCCTCACACTAATCATTTGTTTCAAGCGACCGAAAACGCTTTCTCGGCAATCTTGGCCACTCGGCAGTCCTAGACATCGATAAGGAGCAGGGGGCATCATAAATAACACATAAGTTTTAATAAAATGTAATAATAGTGTATCTCTCCCATTAATCCAGAATAGTATGAATCATGTTAAAACGCAGTTAACGAGATATTTAATTGTTTACAATTTTTCATGCGCGTTATATGGTATACTTCTCCTTCGAGTAGCAAGAATAGTTCAGTAGAAGTAGAATTTTATCGGAAAAAAATTATAAACCAGCATTTCTCTTCACGAAAGTCTCGAAAGGCCAGAAAAGAATATTTATGCGTATATTTGAGAAAAAAATCGGTATAAAAAAATGTAGATATATTCGAAATAACTACAAAATGGAACATTAAAATCGATCTATCAATTCAGTAGAAAATAAAAAACTTTTGAAAAAGTCCTTTTTTTCATTCGCTCTTTGTTCATTAAGATTTTAACGCAAAGCTTTGAAATTTTCGTAAAATGTAGCTCTCGTAATGACGAACAAAACTAGCCCTGAAGTCTGACATATTCGTTAGTTTTTACAAAAAACCTGTCTGCGAAAAACTTAATTTCTTCAATTTTAAGCAGTCGCACAGCAATTTACAGGGGTGATTTTTCTTCTTCAAGAATTGCACTTCGCGTGCACTTAATAACAAAATGATTTTTTGCAGTTAAATTATTATAAAACATCTTTAAAAAGTGGATATCTTCTTCCGTATAAAAAAATGGAAATTCGTTAATATCATCATATCAAATAGTCGTGTGAATTCGAAATCTGACATTTTGCTACGAATTTAAAAAAAAAGATTACCCTCCGATTATTAGGAGCTAAGATAACAATTTTTTTTTTTAATCACTGTGACTCTAGTTTTTAAAATTAAGAGTTCTATCTGGCACCAATTTATTAAGGAAGAATTGAATTTGCCGTATTAAAAAAATCTCGATTTGTAATGAAATTTTTAGTTCAGAAAATTTTTTCTTTCTTGAATTTTTATTTTTTCGGTTTATTACTAAAAAAATCACATTTAAGTATAGAACGCATGTTTGATTAACAAATTTAAATCACATTAACTATGTTTCTTTATGTAATAAAAAGTGTCCAATTGGACAATTAAATGTACGGAATTATCAGTACAAAATTGTTTTTGTGAATTTGATATTGCAGATGCAAATATGACATATGTAAACAAATAATAAATAATTTACCAAATGTTAGTATAACTATGGAATATAGTCGCAAAACATATTTTTCATGTAACACTAACGTTTATTTTTATATTTGCGAAAGTTAGTGTTATATTTTTAATAGTTACGCTAACATTTGGTAAATTACTTACTAATTATTTGTTTATATATTTGCACTTATTTATTAATTAACAACAATTACAATTAAATTCGCAAAAATAATTTTGTACTGATAATTCCGTACATTTAATTGTCCAATTGAACTTTTTACAGCATATTAAAAAAAATATATAATGTGACTAAATTTGTTCATGACATGCATTCCATATTCAAACGTGATTTTTTAGTAATAAACCGAAAAAATAAAAAGAAAAAATTCAAGAAACAAAAAAATTAAAAATTTCATGGTTACAATTATTTTGCGAAACATTTGGTTTGGTAAACTATTTGTTTCTCATCGAGCTATCCCAGATTTAAAAAAATCAGGTTTCACTGAGAAAATGTAAATTTAGCAAATTTTAACGCATGAAATCAAATACGCGTGAATCGCTGAGCACACTGATCTTCCCCACTTGACTGCGCGCTGACTTTCCTCCAAGATTGTTTTGTTTAAAATCTTTTTTTTAAACAAATGTTTAAAACATGTTTTAAACATCAGATTAAATGCTTTTTTAAAAACAATTTAAAACAAATGTTTAAAACATTTTTTTTAAACGTTATTTTTTTGTGTTTTTAATATTATTTAATAGGGAAGAAGATGATAAGTTTATTTTACCCGATAACTTAGTTTACTTGATTAATAATGAATATTTAAGTTTAAACTTGAAGTTTAAACTTAAGTTTAAAACTTGACAATTATATTCATTAAAATGTTGTTAAATCAATTCTGGGCTCGAAATATTTATTACTTAGGACACTATTAATAAAAATGTGGCAACGTTGCATAACGACGATTCGAAGAGAAACATGGATGATAATGTAATCTTCCATAAAAATAATCTTAAAAAGTTTGTTTAGAAAACAATGGTTTGGTTATAAAATTAATAAAACAGAGAGAGTATTGCAGAATATATGCATGTATATACATACACATGTATATACACATAACTTTATGTATACAGGGTATTTAGAAAATAATGATAAATCTTTGGGATAGAGATAGAACTAAACTGAAAAGAAAAATTTTATTTATTTATTTTCTTCTCATAGAACTCTACGAATTTTTTCAGAATTTTTTAGTACTACATTTTCTCATTTTTACCAATATAAGAAAATACGGTATTAAAAAATTTTGAAAAAATTCTAAAAAAATTCTTAGAGCTCTTGAGAAGAAAATTAATAATTGTTGTCTCTCTTACAGTTTTTTTGTAAAGTTGATAATATTCGAATAAAAAATTAATATTTTCGGCAATTTTCAGCAATTAATCTTGTTAATTATTGAAAATTGCAAAATGATAGAGTACTTTTCTTCTCAATTTAGTCCATTCTCCTATGCGAAAGATTTATCATTATTTTCCAAACACTCTGTATATAAGCAGCTCAGCAGCCTATAAAAATCTATCTAGTAAAATCTAGTAATGTTAATTATAGATTAATATTAGAACTACAATTAGTTCAAGGAATAATTATTTTGAAATAAAAATCTCAAAAAAAAAATCGTGAGTAATCAATACCCATAAAGGATCACATTAACAAAATGCTATGCATTGTTTAAATTTGCAACTTAAAATATATACAGTCAAATAAAATGTTAAATAGCAAACAATACATTCAAATATACATATTGATTTATGTGATAATACACTCAAATTTAAGAAAAATGAGGAAGTAGATGTAATGCTAAAATATACCAGAAATATACTTGAAAGTATATGTTTCAAAATACTTGAAAGTAAAAATGCATTATAATCAAATATAATAAATATATGTTTAAAAGATGTTTTTTTGTTTTAAACATGATTTTTTTTCTATTTAAAACATGTATAAAAGCTATTTAAAATATGTATAAAACATATGTATAAAAAATATAAATATTCAAATATGTATAAAACATTAAAAACATGTTTTAAACAAAAAAACTTCATGTTTTTTTTTTAAACATGTTTTTTATCAACCCTGCTTCCTTCACTCCGCCCAGTGTACTGTCTCGCTCGCGTTCTTCAAAAACTTTCCAATGGTTTTAAATAAACTTTTTCAGCAGGAAAAAATTCGAGAATTTTTCAACAGCAAATTCAATTCTTCCTTGACAAATTGGTGCCAAACGAAACTTTTTAATCTTAAAAACTAAAGTCACAATGATTTT
>NW_012130101.1:2542989-2544850 GCF_000143395.1 Atta cephalotes | reverse complement strand
AAATTCGAGAATTTTTCAACAGCAAATTCAATTCTTCCTTGACAAATTGGTGCCAAACGAAACTTTTTAATCTTAAAAACTAAAGTCACAATGATTTTTTGAAAAAAAAAATTATTATCTCTGCTCCTAATAATCGGAGGATAATCTGTTTTTTTTAAATTCGTAGCAAAATGTCAGATTTCGAATACTTCACACGGCTATTTGATATGATGCATATTAATAAAATTATTTCCATTTTTTTTACTTTTACGAAAAAAGATATCCACTTTTTAAAGGCGTTTTATAATAGTTTAACTGCAAAAAATCGTTTTGTTATTAAGTGTATGATAGTCCAATTCTTGAAGAAGAAAAATCACCCCTGTAAATTGCTGTGCGACTGCTCAAAAATGAAGACAGATTTTTTGCAGACAGATTTTAGTGAAATGGCTTTTTATAAAAACTAATGAATATTTCAGGCTTGTTCAGGACTAGATTTGTTCATTATGAGGGTTTAACTTTTTACGAAAATTTCAAAGCTTTGCGTTTAAATCTCAATGAACAGAGAACGAGTAAAAAAAAGAACTTTTTCATCAAAAGGTGTTTTTTATTTTTTTTTCTACTGAATTAATAGATTTTAATATTCCATTTTGTAGTTATTTCGAATATCTACATTTTTTTATACCAATTTTTTTTCATACAATCAATATCTTTCGTTTTATAAGTGAAAAACGTACTTTTTGCAATTATTCGATTTTTTTCGCATATTTTCTTTACAAGTCTCGAACATACGCATTTCTTTTCTAATGGTCTTTCAAGACTTTTGTGAAGAGAAATGCTGGTTTATAATTTTTTTCTGATAAAATTCTACTTCTACTGAACTACTTCTTGCTACTTGAGTTTATGAAGGAGAGATATACTATATAACGCGGATGAAAAATCATAAACAATTAAATATCTCGTAAACTGTTTCGTTTTAATATGATTTATACTATTCTGGATTAAGAGGAGGGATACACTATTACTATTACAATTTATTAAAACTTATATGTAGTCATTTAGGATACCCCTTATTGATGCCTAGGGCCGCCGAGCGGCCGACATTGCCAAGAAAGCATTTCGCTTGAAACAAGTGACTAGTGTAAGAAGGAGCTCACTGTCGCCTTCACTCTCGGCGTGCCGCAGACGAGTACATGAACATAGCTCGTGCTTATTGTGTGTTACAACGTCGTACCACAATAAATGGTCGAACTTATAGGCGTGGAAAAGTGACGTTTTGACGATGAAATTTATATTGCCATTTCGTTATTATTTGCTTAATTGTGAAAATGTGACTTATCTCATACTTATCAAAGTCGTAATTATCGATGAAAAACTAAAGTTATCTTGGAATTTTATATATAAAAGCGTATATTTTACTCGTTTCAACAGCTGTCGAATCGTATGTTTCTGCCCGAATATAGGTTCACTTTACGATTGACTGACTGTCAAGGGAGGAAAGGACAGTTACAAATCGATTTTTACAAGTGTTTTTACAAAGTGATCTCGTCATTTCGTTTCATCCAAATTGTCTTTGTTTGGCATGCAACAAAAATGGCATGCAACATAAATTAACATGTCATTCCTCGCTTCTGACATCACGATTCCACATGGCCGCCGCGACTAAGGAGCCTTAAAATAAAAAATATGTTTAAATAAACGTTTCAAATAATAAATACAAAATATTTTATGATTTTGCTTGTTTGAATATATGAATATACATTTATAACATTTCAGTTTTGTTATTGTATAACTATAACCTATAATTAATATTTAATAGTATTAACCCTTCGCGAATTATAGGTGGAAAATTCAATCATGAATTATATGTGGATATATCTTATTC
>NW_012130101.1:2487524-2540641 GCF_000143395.1 Atta cephalotes | reverse complement strand
AAATGTATAACCAGTTTTTTAAAATAAAGTCTCGAATTTTGAAAAAAAACGACAGAAGCAAAATTGTACACTTAATACAAATTTCTTATCAATAAAAAATTTGTTGCGTGCGATTTTACCTCATTTAACTCTGATTATTTTTATTTCTAAATTATGGATGTTTACATGAAATAATCCATGATATAAGAATATAAGATATAAGAATATAAGATATTTCATTGCTCATAATAGTGGAAAAGTACTAGAACAACCAATCAGAAATTTGTCCAAAATTTAGTGCTAAATTCAAATGCAGTATTGGTAAAAACATACATAATAATTGTAAAAACAAAATTAAAATTTAAAAAAATACAAAATAGACGTTATTATAGACGTTAAAATTATTTCACACAAAAATATTCTCTCTCCTCGTCATTGAATTTCACAACTTTGCTTGATATCATAGAACTTGATAATTTTATGACATACCGCAATCGTAATTAGATCAAAGATTAGCTTAATGAGGGATCGACATTAAGCTAAAAATTTGTTATTTTACAATGTGCAATTTTATAATTATGTTATTTATTTTATCACGTTGAATCAAAATTGTTGTGACTTCATTATTTTCGCACATCTTTGTCTGATATCATAGAACTTGATAATTTTGTGATACACAGCAGTCGTAATTGGACGAAATACATTAGGATTGACTGGACGAGTTAATTGATCGATATTGGCTTAATTCTTGCTAGAAAATCGGTTGTTTTACATTCTGCGTTTGTTTATGTAGTTAATTTTATTGTAACTTCATTATTTTGCTTTTTTGATTGTTTTGCTACATACTGAGAATGGCCATATGACCGAAATTTATTTTTGTTTATATCAACTTTTTTTTAAGGAATTTTTAAATGTATGACTTTCACTGGCGGCATCCAGTGTTTTTTGCTCTTTTATCTATATATTTTATATATTTTATACATATGTTTTTTTATATAATACTTATATTTATATTTTTTTTATTTTACTACTATAATATTTATATTTATAATATAATATTTATAATATATTTTCTTTTATTCCTATTATAGATCCCGCATCATAATGACTCAGACATTCAATTATATCAAAACTAAAGAATTTTAAGATGCTTGTGACAAAGTAAATACTAACTAAAATTATTATTGTATGTATATAATAAATATTAGTAACGATAATAATATTATAATTTACAATCTTATAACATACCAAATTGATTTTGTCTAATTAAATCCATTTCATTTATGGATTCTTTGCATTCTATTTATCCTAAAATTAGACAAATAATATTATCAAAAGTATATTATTTTGTGATTAAAATAATAGAGTAAAATACAGTTTTGTTTTGGTAAAGTAATGGTCACTAGTTATTGACCATTTAAATTAAGAATATTCTAATAAATTTGCTCACTTTTGTAATTTTCATTTTATTTTGAAATACACAATCGATCCCCATTGAATACCACTGTTCAATTCGATTTATATATTCCGGCCGTAGCACAGAATCAACTAATTAGATCTTTCCTTTCTTCCATTTCGGAAAAGAAGAATTTCGATTGGTTGATTTCCTTATACATTTATGCGTTATGCAAGAGTCTGTGCTGCGATCATTAGAAATCTAACTTACATAAACATTCTAAACCGACTTTTCTTTATAATCGCTCAATACATTATGTTTTTTGGTGTTCAATTTGTCAGTGCTCAAATTAAATAAGTAATGTCATTCATTTTGGCTATTGTAAAGCGGGGAGCACAAACTTTTGCATAACGCATAACACGTAATGCATAAGAAAATGTAAGTCTTCCATTTCCTTCCTTTCCATTTCCTTCTTTTCCATTTCCTTCCTTTATGAAATAAAGAACTCTGGTTTAACATTTCTTATGCCTCATGTGTTATGCATTATGCAAGAGTCTATGCTCCTCGTTTAAGCTTGGACACATAATTGATAATTAACCGTAAGTAATTTGCTTCTTATACATTAAAAATAAAAATTTACGAAATTTTAATAAATATTTAAAATAATATCAAAGTTTAAAATAATATCAATGGGACATTTGCTTATAGCGAATAAAAATTTATTCAATAAAAAGTAATACTTTGATTTAAATATTATTTCTTAAAATAAATATTTATTTATTGTAAGCAAATGTCCCATTAGTACTATTTTAACAAATATTACAATTTTGTAAATTTTTTTCAATGTAATTTTTTTTTGTCTTATAACGCTTGTTTCCTTTCACCGAAGGTACATTCAAGTCATGATATTTCATCGGGAGTTCGAGATATTGTATATATGTTCCTAGTCTGTGCATCTTCTAAATCAACTAGAACTTTTTTTTTTGTGTTGATGTCATTTTTGTATGAGTAAATTCTTTTTTCCTATTTTTTGATGACAATTTAAGCATTCAGTTTCTTGTTAGTGAACAACAAAATTCTTTCTATTAGCACAAAATCGGAAAACGTTTGTAGATGTTGCATAAGTATGTTACGAGAGCATTAAAATATACACGCAACCCGATACATTCGTTAAATTTTTCTAATGAAAAAACATGCATAGATGCATGATCTAATCTGCTAGGATTAAGCTCGAACACTGCTCACATTTATTTTGACCAATAAGTATTTATTTGCGCTCACGCTTTTGCTGCCCTCGATGAAATACTATAAGCATTTGTAAGCGCACGAGATGACATCATGAACATCTCTGAGCGCTTACACTGCCAAAGCGAACATCGTTTGCAATGCTTATAAAGCTTAAAGCGTGTAAGCATGCAAACCGAACGCAGTCTGTATCAATTTAATTATTGTATTATTAAATTAATATTATTATTTATTATTATTTAATTTTTTATTATTTAATTGTTACATTATTATTTAATTACTGTATTATTTATTATTATTTGCAATAATTTCATGAAATTTTCAGATAACTGTTGTATATAACTTGTGGCAAATGTGAAATGATCATAGACGAAAAGAGCATTTCAACTCATGAGTGTATGCAATTATTCATTGATAATTTTTTAACAATAATTTTTTTTAATCCATGTTCACGTCATCTTTCAACTAAAGGATCAACTCGAAATCTCTTTTTTTATATTTTCTTTTTTAATTTATACATTCATTAATGCCTAAATTAGTCTATTTTGTAGTAGTTTCTCTTTATTTTTGTTGTGCACAATCGCATCAACTTGATAAGTCCAATCGTAATACTGTTGTATTTTTTGATGACATTTTGGATTTTACACACAACACAATTAATATAATTACCATCAAAAGCGTTGCTATCCATTTCCATTTATATGAGCAACATTTGAAGTTAGCATATGAAATCACTCATTTGTAAGTCAAATCATAAGGGATATCGATCTCTGATTGATTAGATTTCGAGTTCCTTTAAACACCATTTGTAGATACTTTCGATGTGGTCGTGAATCTGTGAATTGGTGTGAGCAACTGTTTCATGGTGTAGAAGATGCGAAATCGGACTATCAATTGTAAACCATGGCGGAATTGTGCTGTTTCCGGCCACTCGATAATGACGTTCTTTCGGTCTTAACTCTTACTAGAGGATTTTATTAAAGCTACGTTCCAAACTTCTTCTCAGAAGATTTTACTCTATATGCTATAGTATACGTTACGTGTACTATATATATCGAGTAAAATTTTCCTCGGAGAGGAAGTTTTGGAAGTTAATCTAAATATGAACAACAAATGACATCATGAACACATATCTTTACGCGCGCGCGACATCGGTAATTTTTTCAATTCATTCTCAATTTCACTTCTCTCGAGCATAAATTTGATGAATTTTCGAACTAAATCGAACATACTGAAAGCCGCCGCGAGAAAGCAAAGAGTGCAGCGAGGTGCCCGCGCGGTGTAGTGAGAGAAAACGGGATTTATTGATTGGGAGAGTGTACGTCACAACGATGGACGACAATGGACGCTGTGACTCGTGAACGATCTGTCCGCGAGCGATTGTTTGTCGTCGCCTCGTTGTCGTAATTGTTCCAACGTCGTTAATTCGTGCTGCTGCAAAATCGAGAACCGTGCGTGCCGGTGCTGTGATCGCGTCGGACAATTCCCGAGCGTGCTTCGGTGTGAAGTGTATCAGTGAAGGGACAAAGGGTGTCACGTAAGTGTGTGCCGAGCCCTCGGGAGGACTCGTCAAAAAAAAAAGAACGAAAAAATATTGCGAGAACTTTCGAGGAAAAGAGAGAGAGAGAGAGAGAGAGAGAGAGAGAGAAGAAAGCATATACGACAAGAATTATGTATTTAGTGGTTTAAACTGCACTTTGCGACGTAACTTTTCTAGATATAATTAAAAATAAAAAAAGCGAAACAAAAAAAGAAAGATAAAAAGAGGAGTAAGATCCAATAAACAATCTCCCGACGGACTCTTGACGTGTTTGACGCGTAAAGTAAAAACGGTTGTCACGCTGTAAGATCTGTCTATAAGTAAACCTCTGATTGCGGAAGGAGTGTGCATAGAGGATAAATAACTAGGAGACGATCCGGATTAAAAAAAGTTTCTCCGTGCTTTCAGAGACTCCATAGAACCGGCGTCCTCTGTGCGAGTTTTTGCTCTGTGTTACCGCAAAAAAAAAATGTTACCATAATAATCTCAAGAACTATTCATAAAAAAAATCGTAGTTTATATTCCGTCCAGATCCTCCGGCCGGCCGAGCTCTTTGAAATCGTGCTCGAGTCCGGCCATGTGTCCCTGTCGGTTTGTGTTAGGCGTAGCCGCTTTAACAGAGAGTATTCGGGACAGTGTGGACTTTTCGCTCGATTCGGAATCCCCGAACTATCCTCGCTGTACACTATATAGTCCCTTGCTACCACATTATTGTCGTAAGATGTACGAGAAACGTTACAATACGTCGTTCCTCAAGAGTTGCAAGCCTCTGTATGGTTCAGTGATCATAATAATAAAGCTTCCTGTCTGTACATTGCAGGACGCCTGAACCAGCGACACTTGGGAACAGTCCAGTTGACCATGGACAGCAACACGGATGGCGACAACCTGAATCTCAGCTCCGGCGAGAACGACAACGACAACGGCGACGAGCTACGGATCGCCGCGGACGAGACTTATGACACCCGCAGCGAGGTCTCCTCCAGCAGCTCCAATTCCGACAGCTCCACTACCCATCCTACCATCAGCTCAGTCTCAAGCAAATCCTCGCGTGGTGACAATAAGCGCAGCAGGAGAAATAGGAGCAAACGAGGCAGATCCAGGGACTCCAAGTCGTCCAGTCCTGAGCCAAAGCGGGCTAGATCCAAGGATAGCAAAGGCACTACCAAGAACTATGACTACACTACCAAGTTGAATTATTTGTTTAGAGATGCAAGGTTCGATAAGTTGATATATATTTTTAATGGATGACTATAGAGTATTTCAAACTTTCTATGTCCATTAATAGTGGATGCCTGAGATCATTTCGAGACAAAAATCTTGATAAAATGTCATGGCTACTGTAATTTTTAAATGAGAAAGGTTTAAAGTCAATCAATTGAACTGTCCGAAATTCACATGCTCTGGCATGGTGCATTGTATAGCAATGAAGATTTTTAGAAGAATAGAAGAGAATAGAATTGATACTTGAAAATATTTTCATTATTGTTAATGTTTCAAAAATTATAGTGCCTTGATTTTGATATTAGGATTTTTGTCTTGCAATTATTTCAGGAATCTGCTACTAATGTATGTTACGCAAAGTTTGGGATACTTTGTAAATTATATATCGTTCATTAAAAATATATTAACTCAGACATATATTTTTGATGGACTATTTAGAATGTAATCTGTAACGTAAATATTTCCGAGTTTCTTTTTTTCCCAGATTTTTCATTATCAAGTCCAATAATGCTGAGAACGTGACACTGTCTAAAGCCAAAGGAGTATGGAGCACACTGCCGCAAAATGAAGCAAATCTTAATCAAGCCTACAGGGAATCGCGAAATGTTTTGCTAGTATTTTCTGTAAAGGAATCAGGCAAGTTCGCTGGCTTTGCAAGACTTTGTACAGAATCGAGACGAGATGCTGGTCCAGTATCTTGGGTATGCAAATAAAATATAACGACATAATATTGATTTCAACATTGTTTACATTCTTGTTAATTAAATAGGTCTTAAGACAGGGGAAACAATATCAGGAATGCATTTCAGGTTTTACCTCCTGGCTTGTCAGCAAAGGCTTTAGGTGGCGTATTCAAAGTTGACTGGATCTGCAGGAAGGAATTGCCTTTTACTGCTACGTTACACTTGTACAATCCTTGGAATGATGGTAAACAAGTCAAGATCGGTCGAGACGGCCAGGAAATCGAACCTAGAGTCGCTGAAGAATTGTGCAGATTATTTCCAGAAGATGAAGGTATCTATTAATATACGAACATTAATATACGAACATCTTAATAAATAATATTAATAAAATATGAGTATTTATTAAATCTTATTTTATATGTGTGTTTATAAATTATATATAAATGTATTTTTTTATGCATTTATCATTTTGTATTAATAAATCATGTGGCATATAAATATTATTCGTGTTTACAGGAATCGAAATGACGCCTATTTTGCGAAAATCCAAAGAAGCAGGGAAACACGTTGTAAAGTCATCGCGTTATCGCGACAAAAGACCTATAGGCAGTTTTAGATTTTTACGAAGAGGTGGACGAGGGCGCAAATTATTTTTGACCTCGAGATCACGTTTAGCGTCACTGGCCAGATCTCAGGATGTTACGGGAAATCATAGGAGTTCCAGGGATCATTCTTATCGGTACACGCCATGGTTTAATCGAGGCGATTCACCTTACACAAAGTACGATTATTTAATATCAATCATAGCATTTAAAATTACACAATATAGACATGAGATTAAATTTACTGTTGTAATGTATAATACATAGTCCGCAAAATTATAAAAAATAGTATTTTATTAAAGACGAATATAAATTTTCACGATTTATAAGAAGATGCTTACTATGGCTGTGTTTCAAAATTCACCAGTGCTGAAAATGTATAGTACACATAACGTAAACTGTAAATTTTCAGCGCTAACAGTGAATTTTGGAACATAGCTTACATATAATAATTAATTTTCTTTTAGGAGTTACGGAACTGGATTGGGTGTTGCTGCGGTTGCAGAAGCTTATGTAGCAGATTACATGCGTACTATGCAACATCAATTGCCTCCATTACCGCCTTATCCACATCCATACGATAATCTGCCACCACCTCCTCCACCTCCACGGTAAGTAGTACAAATTTTATTAGCATAAATCAAACGAGAGAGGGGGAGGGAAAGGGAGGGGATATTTTTCTATTAGAAACATAAGATTAAATGGGAATGCTCTTTTTCAGATATTACGATGGTCTACCATTGCCTCCAGATTATAACGCTACAGTGTCGGCACTAGAGAAGCGTAGCTATGAAAGGAGTGTCGATGAATTCCTATGGAGGACAGCCAGTCGTCACAGTCGGCACAGCAATCATCGTTCTTCTCGTGACCATCACAGATATAGAGATCGCAGATAAAGATCTCGATTTTAATGTTCCCCTTAAAAATCCGTCGGTTCCCAAATCCTTCATTAGTAATGATAGAATTGGAGATGGAATTTCATTGATGAAACTGATGAGAAATTGAGCTATAACATATTTATGTATTTCACTTTTGAGTATTTGTGAAGGATATAATAAAAGTATATAAGCTAAATATAATATATATATATATATTATATGCAACACAAACAAAATATATGTATAATATCAATTATGTATTTATTAAAAATCTAAATAATTTAATATATAGTGTTAGAAATATAGATCAAATTTGTATATAAATTGAGTAAAAAAATTTTATTGAAATATTGAAATTGAGTTCTTAAGATTTTCGTGAAAAACTCTGGGAATCGACGGATTCGATTATATAAACATTATTATAAAGGCAATTTTAATCGATGACGTTCAATTGTCATTAATTATGAAACCGCGTAACTGTAGCGCGATTCCAAACATTCTCTCGTTGTTATAAGATAACAGATTAATTAAGTTTTTGTATCATTGAGTATTGAAATTTACAATTTACTGACTGTCCAACATTTTCCGCAATCACGTGAACAAAATGCAATAATATTGAAATATTTCGCCAATCAAAAAAAAAGAAATGAATTCAAATATATAATGATAAAGAGATATTTGTGTCCTTTTATTATTTTTTTTCTTAAACCACAATTTATACATCGCATATTGATGTGAAATAATTCTTTTGGAATGGGCAGATTGCATTAATTTGAGATCAATTTTTCAATTTAACTTCAGTAGAATGCTTTCAATTCAATGATATTCCATGTGTTTATATATACTTAATGAAATTCAGGATTTCCATTTTATGAATCGGCTGTAATCTTGCAAAATTTTCCTCTTATTTTATTCTTTTACTAGTTCTTTTCACAGTTTTCTATATTAGAGCGAAAGAATAAAATGAAAAATAGAACACTTGATTAGAATAAGAATTTAGAAGATTAGATTAAGAGGAAATTTGATAAGCGTTTTATGATATCACAAATGGAAAATATATGTGTTTGTAAACAACAATTTTTAATTATCTAACACATAAAAATCATAAACATCATCGTATCGTCTTATTATGTAAACCTTTTTTTCATAAACAATTCGAGAGGAATGTCTAAACGAAATCAGGAAATCAGTAAGCGATAAGAAATATCACACGCCTACACGAAACTGGGTTTTCAAGCAGATATATTCCAACTCGTATTTCTAGTCTTGACGGAAGACAGAAGTGCAGAAAAATTTCAACGTGCTGCAGTTTAGACATCAAAGATTAATTATAATCTCCTTCATAAATTTTTATTATAAAGTTTGAAAGGATTCGAGTAGTGTTTTACATAAATTTTAATAAAATGAAAATGTGTCGCAGTTTATGACTATTGTAAAATTGTAAAATTGTAAATTATAACTTTCTCTTCGCGGTATTTAATTCATTATGTCCGTTAAAGCGCAATTTTTCAAATATTGTTTGTGCATGGTGTTGAACTTCCTTATTTGCATAATTTTAATTAAAACAAGAAGTTGCAACGTAAAACAAACGGTAAACGTGACGATCAAGCATCAGCCGCAAATGCCCCACTTTTCGATTTCAAATAGGATAATTAAGAATGTCGAGTCAGAGATCAACATATTGCGGAGAGACGAATTGGAGGGTGGAACCATCGACCTACAGGTATATTTCTCTAAGAATTCAAATAAATATTTAAGTAAGAGAATAAAAATGGAACTAAAAAAGTAGAGATCTGAAAACTTAAAATAAATATATAATAAAAAAAAACTCCCCGACGGGGAATCGAACCCCGGTCTCCCGCGTGACAGGCGGGGATACTAACCACTATACTATCGAGGAAGTGATACAAGAAGTTTGAAAAATGTAGTACTAGAAGTAAATGAATTCCAAATACAATTTTTAATCGTTTTATGCATAATTTTAAAAAATTTTCAATCATTCCGAATTTAAATTTTTATCATTAAAATAAATATTTTTGGAATCCTGAAAATTATTTAAATTTTTAATATAAAAAAGTTTTTAAAATGATATTTGATTCTATTCCATTTTTTTTTCGATTATCAATTTATTTTACACATAGATAAAAATAATTTTATTTAAAAAATTTGAACAGAAGAGCGCGACTCTACTCCAACAGATATCGAACGTCTGCGTGAAGTACAAGCTGAGGACTCCTCTTCTCAAGAGGCATTTTTTATACAATGCCGAACATAAATCGTTATATTGTTGGATTCGCAAAGTCGCGTCCACCAGTTTCACTAAATTATTTTCCGACATGAGCAACCGACAAGTCGACCATGATCTTTACAAGTAACTACTATTAATTATAATTAAGTAAATTAAAAATAAGTGTTTAGAAAAGCTATGAATCAAAAAACAATGTAAATATGTAAATAAACAAATATAATTATCGTGATTTAAAGCAAATAACAAATAACAGATGTAGTTTCGAGCCCGATTGGGTTATCTTCAATGTTACATGTAAACATAATTAAATAGAACAGATCAACTAAATTGATATATTTAAATTAAACGGATCAACTAATAAAATAATACAAAAAAACAAGCCATCTGTAAAATCGCATTTTGTCATCATGAATCTGAATATTACGTCCGCAACAATATAACGTATAAGTTAGATGTCAAAATCATAAAAGTCCTTATTCGTGTCAAAGTGCGCAAAGTCATCAAGCATCGTAAATTCAAAAATTCATGTTAAAATCTTAGAATTACAATGTTACAGTGTCCACTGATAAAAAAACTTCCATCTGTATTAATATAAAAATTCTTCTACCAAGAATATTTACCCAGCAAATGGATTAAAATGAATTGAAATTTTTTTTTCGAATGCGTATTTTAAATAGCGAATACCTTTTAATTGAATTTAATTAGATTCAATTAAAATTTAATTGGATTCAATTAGATACAATTGGATTGAAAAACTGCATTTCCTATTTAAAATTTTGAATGGAACACTATTCACAATGTGTGTGTTGTGCATAGAAAAAGCTAATATTATTTTTAGATTGAAAAGCATAAAGATATGCAATTCCTATAAATGAATAAAAATGCATTCAGAATTGAAATTCATTTTAACATTCGTGAATCAATATTTCTGAAAATCTGAATCCATTTCAATCCATTCTCGTTTGTTGGGTAATTCGACGTTGGTAAAAGAATATAAAAGAATATAAAATTTGGAAGCGGTAGGTTGAGTTTCTTCGCTCGGAACAACATCTATTATTTGTTATTTGCTTTAGATCATGATATTAGATTATAATTAATTTGTTTTCTTTATTTACACATTTACATTGTTTTATGGTTCATAGTCTTTCTAAACACTTATTTTTAATTTTTATTATTGAACCATGTTACATGATGTTTTTAATTATTAAATTAAATACTTATACCTAATATATTCATTATCAGATATTATTCAGAGCGCGAGCGTGGCATAGACCAGACAACGTACTGATCTATCATGCCAGAAGTCTCGGATTCCTGATAGGAACCAAAATATTTCTCCTTAATATATAAATTCAGAAAAATTTATTTTATTTTCTGTGTAATTTATTATATTAATTTATAAGATAATTATATGTTAAGTTAAGTTTTTTATTTCAACAAACATATTTTTTCATCTTATTTTGATGAGACTAAACTAATAATGTACAAAATGTTAATTTGCATTTGTAGAGAAGTGGACTTTCTATCGCCGGAAAGTTTGAAAGACCTGCAGCGTTTTGCTAACAATAATACAATTTTCAAATTGCTTATAGTCAGACATCCGTTTCAACGGCTCATCTCATCATATCGGTAATTAATCTTGTTATGAAAAATACACTGAGGCAATAGGTTCATGGTGTTCAGCAAAATCTGACTAGTCAATTCAAGAATAATTCCAGAACATTCCATGTAAAAATTCTGGTTTTTCTAGGATTTATCCTATCGATTAATTTTCAATATTATATGTTTTATATTTAAGTTAGGATTCTTATACGAATGAATTAAAACGCTAACAAATTTGAAACAATTATTATTTATTGCTTTATAAATAATATTAAACGAACATTTCATCAACACAAACAATTTTTCTACTATGTTCTATTTTAGACATTAAATTCAGGTTTCTCATTTTCTATTGGTAATTTAAATTATACTCAATTTTTTTTATTTTTTCTTTTTTCATGCTTTGATTTTTTTAGAATGAAAGTATGATAGATAAATTCTAGGCAAGCCCTGAAACGTTTTCCAGGAATTTTCTAGAATACATAAAATTTAAGTATAATTCCAAGGATATTCAAAGAGCGCTGGACATTACGACATTAAATCGATAATTGATACGATTTTCACAAATCGAAGAGAGAAATACAAATTTATTCTGTAACACTAAAATTAATCTCGATGAATAAATATTAATTCAAAATTATTTATAGAGATCGCATCGAAGACAACAGTAAGTACACTGCGCAATCTTGGCTCTATGCTCGCCAAATTCTTCATCTCTCGAGGCCAGAACTCTTTCGTTTTAACGCATCGGGCGGCAACATTCTGCAAAGAATATTTTTGGCGGACAGAAGGTATACAACAATTGCTTGTATCTCTCATTTTCATATTCTATAATTAATTCATATAATATAGAATGTAATACAAAATCCCTGTTTCTCTCTGCAGACTGAAGGTGGTACCCAGCTTCCGAGAATTTCTAGAATGGTTGCTGAAGCAATCACCGGATCACGATGACGTTCATTGGGCCCAATATCACACTCACTGCGCGGTTTGCAATGTGAGATACAACTTTGTCCTGAAGCTGGACGAATATACTTTCGGGGAGATCAATTACATCTTGACAAAACTGAAATTAGATAAAAATAACATCTACTTGCCTAGACTGCAGCGTACTCGTACAGGAATCACAAATTTTGATACAGCATGCAAATACTTTCGCAACGTGACCACCAATATGGTCTTGCGGCTGTATAAAAGGTACAAAATCGACTTTGAGATGTATAATTATAAGTTAGATAAATATTTGCACTGTGCAGGAGCAAAAAATTGACAAGCAAAAAGATGATAAAGCAGTAATATTTAATCGACAAATAATCTTTTTGATAAATAATATTTTTTGAACACGCGATATTTTTTTGTAAACTGGATATATTCCGATTGATTTTTTAAAAATAAATCTTCGTATTTTTATAAAATGAAGAAAATATAAAAGGCGAATATAAATTTTTTTTAGACAGTTTATTTAGAAATCATTAAATTATTGAAAACGCATGTATTATTAATTATAAAATTAAATTACTACGGATGATTTTTTATTACATAAAAATTCTAGATTACAGTGATGAGGTGAGAATATTAATCAATAAAATACCTTAGTATAAGAAAAAAACGATCTATTTTTTTTTACTAATCAAGATGACAATAGTAATAATAATATGATGATACGTTAGGATATATATTCTATCAATATACAAAATTAACTGTTAATATGGAACACGTATGTCACTAATAGGAAAAAATAAATTTTTTTCACTCTTTCACATATAAATTATGCTATATTTAAAAATAACTCAAACTTTTGCATTTAATTTTTGCACAAATGTCTTACAGTTTTATTCTATTCTCTTTTATTCTCTTCAAAATCTTTCTTTATTATTTTCTCTTTATTTTTTGTTTCGATTGGATTTTCAGCTTTCGGATTCTTTCGTTTTCAAATGAATCTCTCTTTCTTTTAAAGCTCATCTGTTACTTTCAGAGTTAATCGTTATCATCGTCACATACTATCAAGCAATCACCATCATCAGAAAGCTTCCGTTTTCTCAACGTTAATTTATTCAGTTCGGTTGAATTGTCATGAATTACGTCGTCGTTATTGATAATGCAGATATCGTCACTATCATCGCAATTATCAACTTCCATCTTACGTTTTTTAGCTGCAACTTCAGTTTCGGTTTCATTTTTGCGTTTCTTAGCTACTTCTGGTGTTTCCATCACATTCTGCAAAAATATATTTTTTTAGCAAATAAATAAATAACAAAGTAATTAAGAAAAATATTTCCCTAAGTACTCACCTGTCCATTAGAACTGGAAGACTTCTCCGTTTTCTCTTTTTCGTTTTCTTTCGGTTGAAGCGTGTTTTTATCTGCCAATATTAAAAATTGTGGGCTATCCTGATCCTTTGGATCAGGTTTCTCTCGATAAACTATATAGACGGTCAGTGAATAATTCTGCTGGAAGTCGTCGACTTTGAGAATCGTTCCATTTCTGATTCCCAGCTCCTCCAATTTCTTATCGTTGTTGCCTTCCGTTTCGCCTTCCTCGCTGCTAATGACAACAGAACCGGTTCCATCGATCATTACGTCGGGGGCGATCATGTTGAGTCTATTCTTAAGCACCAGTTCCTCCAGTTCTTTAATAGTCATGCTGGAGGTGTCAACTGCCAACGTAGCCTGCGGAGTAGGTGCACAAACGTAACACTGTGGATTGGGTGGATTCACTGCCTTTTCTGGAACCAGTAATTGATTGCGGTGATTCATCTTCAAGCGCAAATAGACAGATTTACAAGCTCGCAAATTGTTCTCGAGGACCCGGAAGGCATGGAGGACCACCATGCCCGCAATGATAGCATTGGTGGTGGCGATCGCTGGAATTATGTTGCCAGCCATTGCTAAGGAACAAAAAGATAGATCAGAATCAAAGATTTTACGAGTAGTAATTGAACAACTTGAATAAATTTCATGTTCAAAATGAGACGCAGGTACACACTTCAGATCTTAAGGTATACTCTCAAAAATTTGGAAACATTTTTTGAAAATTGACATTTTTGGGATTTCTTATTCAAATATCCATAACATTAATAACATTAAATTAATTGTTAAATTCAATAACTGTTATTAAATCTAAAGAATTAGTTTAAAAACCACATTGTTATAAATTAAGTCTAAAGAATTATTTAAAAAATCATATTGTTATAGATATTGATTATTAAATCTAAAGAATCATTTTAAAAACTACTATTGTTGTAGATATTTGAATATTTAATCCGAAAAATGTCAATTGTTTAAAAATGATTAAAAATTTTTTATTTGTAATGTACATTGTATATAACTAGTTTTGTGTTTGAATATAACTTTATTATTAGATGCTGCGGAAAGTTCTTGTCGTTTTTTCAAGAGATGAAGGGAAAAAACGACACGAACTTTCCGCAGTATAATATACAATTTTGAAAAGAAAGAACGAGATGCTGAGTGATGCTTCGTGCGAAAGCGACCAACTCATACTCTTTCCGGATTCGATCCTGAACCTTATTTCATATATACTTTGAATTTAAATTGAAGATTGTGAGAGTATAACATGAACAGCAACACATTCCGGGAACTTATTTCAAGAAAGATACAGATTAAACAGAACTGTTACTTACATTTGATATCAAATCTGCTTTTCTGAGGAATTCCAAAGATGTGCGCGCGAATATTGGCACATGCAGCAACGAAATCCATAGCATGTTGATCATCTTTATCCCAAACCAAATGATTGCCTGGTGATTTTTCTTGAGAAGACTTCAATGTTTGACTCAAAGTCTTCATCGATTCTGCAAAAATCGAGCCACACTTGGAAATGCTCCATCGTTGCTGATCCTTCAGTCCAGGCTGATTGATTTCTTTACTGCATCCAGCCACTTCAAGAAAATAATTATTTTTTCGTTGAGAATTATTTTTGTGTATTGACATTATTTTCGTTGAGAAAATTGGAAAGAAGATATTTGTGTAGGACAGTAACAAACCTCCATCTGGTAGTTCCCTCCATTTCAATGGCGTTGGAGGTCGGCGCTTTTTCCATAAATTGTCCATGCTCAGCAAATATTTGATGTCATCATGGAAGAGCTTTGTGAACAGTTTTTCTGGATCATAGTCGCAAGATTGGGCCCAAGCTCGTGTAGAAATTCTGTCAATATTGCCTTTATCATTGGATTCACCTTGCAAAGCCTCTTCTCCTGCTGTATCTACAATATTAAAATACTGTATTAGTAGAGGAAAAGGTGAGTCTCCCACTTATAATTATGTTACAATTAACACCATTTTTTTGTAAAAGATTTTAATTTATTTAGTTTTAGATATCGAAATTGAAATAATAACCAACTGCGCAATTTTTTTTTGTTGACTTGATATTGATCTATTACAAGATATCGAAGTATTTTTATATAATTTTTAAATTTAATATCAAAATTAAAGTTCGTAATATGCCTGGTTTATGCTTCGGTCTATAAAATCCTAAAATTAAATCGATAAAATACAGATTTTAATTAGGATCAATTAAATCTGGTAGGTCCTATTGACTGAATTTTAGGATTTTAGAATTAAGAATGGAGCATAAATCAAGCATTAAATTTACACTCTAAATTAATTCTTAAGGTGTTATTATTTTAAGATAAATAATCATTTGACATATCATCGACTTGAGTATAACAAAAAATAATTACATAAAAAAATAAAATGGGAACCCATATTATCACCTTCTTTTCTATTATTATATTTTGCTGTCAATAATAACTTATTACTGATCAAATAATAGAAAATAAAATAAGAAATTTAATAATTAAACATGAAAAATATTTGTATAAATCTTATGATAAGACCATTACAATAAAATATTAATTGCATTAATTATTATTAACTATTAGTGTTATAATTATAAATTATGCCAAATATTATATTTTGTATTACCAGCTGCTTCAGGATCTGCTGTATCCGGAGAAACATCTTGATCAGGATCTTCTTCTCCAAATAATTGACTGTAATTGACATTTATTACACATTATAAAATCAATTAAAAATTATGTCCATTTATTTTTAGTAATATATTGGGAGTACAAATTAGTTCGGTCCGTTTTTTTATGCATTTATTTCAAAACAAAATGAATGAACAGATCAATTAAAGTATTGTCCATCGCTGCCTACTACTTTTTTCCATCTCTCAGACAATTTTCGAATTCCATCTCGAAAAAATGACTCGTTTTTGGAGGCGATTCAATTTTGGAACCAATTTTCGATTTCTGCGAAAGAAGTGAACCGGTAACTTGCTGCATCCTTTGGAACAACCAGTAATTAGAAGGAACAATGTCCGGAGAATACGGCGGGTGCGGTAAAACATCCCATTTGAGCGTTTCCAAATATTTTTTTACGACTTTAGCGACATGAGGCCGAGCGTTGTCATGAAGAAGAATAACTTTATCATGTCTTTGCTCGTATTCCAGCCGTTTTTCTTGCAATGCACGACTCAAACGAATCAATATTGTAGCCAATACCGATCGCCCGTAATGGAATCGTCAGGTTTCAGCAACTCATAATAAAAACCCTTTTGGTTCCACCAGATACAGAGCATGATCTTCGAACCATGAATGTTCGGCCGTGGTATTGATGTTGAGGTCGATGGCAACGATTGACCGGGCTTAGTGTAGTATTTTTTCTTCTTGGAGTTGTCGTAGAATATCCACTTCTCATCTTCACAATCCGATGCAAAAAACCTTTTTTCTGTTGTCTTTGAATCAGCTGTTCGCAAGTGAAAAATCGCCTTTCAACGTCTCTCAGTTTCAGTTCATAAGGCACCTAATTTTCTTATTTTTAAATCATTCCCATGGCTCCCAATCGTACGGAAACGACTTGTTGAGTTACTTCCAATGATTCTGCAAGCTCTTCTTGCGTTTGACTCTGATCTTCTTCGAGTATACTTCTAATTCTTTGTCTTTTTGGCTGTCCAGAGCGAGGCTTGTCTTCAACGCTGAATCTCCATCCTTCAAATGTCGAAACCATTCCCTGATTTATCAGTTGGAGCAGATCAGTTGTCACCATAAACTTCGACAAGCATTCGGGCTTCAGCCGCACTTTTCTTCCAATTAAAGCAGAAAATCAAAACCTCCCGCAAATGCTGCTTGGTTAATCCAAAATTCGATATTTCAAACACAGTAAAAATCAAGGTTTTTGTATGAAACTCAAATATAAACTGAATATTATTAGCAGATGTTTAATCTCTCTGAAACCGCCAAAATCACTATGAACCATTCACAACAGCTGGAGCTATCTTTAGGGAAACGAACCGAACTAATTTGTACTCCCGATAAATAAAAGTTGAATTAAATTTACACATTTTAATTAGTGCAACACACAATCAATAAAATAGCTCTTTAATGTAAATTGTTTTGTAATAATTACTTGAAGAGATGTTTAGCCCAAATGATACAATGAATGGGCTCACTGGGAGTGTTGCGGATGGTACAGCCAGGATAAGTCTTTTGCGCAGCTTTAGGCGTACATTCGTAGCATTGGCTCATGCCTTTCTTGATGAGTTCGACTTGACCTTCATAACCCGCAGTACCAGATTCGATCAATGGTATGTCTGCTGCCAGACACATACGATTCACATGGTTTCTGGCTGCTCTATTGTCAAGAGCATTCAGAACCATTGTGAACCTTTTGAAAAAAGTTAAGCCAAATTCCGAACTACAAACACAAAGTTTTAGAACATCAAATAAATATACGACGTCAGTATTGCTGCAAGCAAAATAAGGCAGTAAAATAAACTTACGATGTAATACTGTCGTGATAGTGTATCACTTTGACATCTGGATTAAATGTCAATGCTGTTTCACATGCTATACTGGCTTTTGATTTTCCTACGTGTTTCTTTTGAAACAGGAATTGCCTATTTAAATTGCTGACGTCAATTGTGTCCAAATCAATCTGGAAAATAATGATTTTGATTGACAATTGAGAATAATCTGAAACTAATATTATAGTCATAAATATTATATTGGTCAATTCTTACAATTATGCTTATACAATTGTAGAATGAGCTTAAGAAATTCAACATGTTGAATTTATTGGCTTACGTTATGACCTTACAATTTCTATCTTTAAGACTTTCATAGACTTTCTTTTTATATGTGAAATATAATTAAGTAATAAAACATCAATAATGAAATAATTTGAAAAACATATATGATAATGAAACATACACACAAATTACAATAAAATTACAAAATAATAATTATTAAAACAAATCAATTAGTTACAAACGAATAAGACAATAATTAACATAAAAGAAAAGAGAAATATGGAGAAAAAAGAAATTAAAAGCGAGTTTTTAATTTATTGATTGATCAATCGCAAAATTGTGCCAGATGTAACTTTACGAAGCAAAGTTGCATTTTGCATATAACGCAATCGATCAATTAATCGATAAATTGAAAAACTCGTCTTAATTCAACAGAAGCATTCTTATCCTGCGAATATATAAATATTCATAATGCATTCATTATTCAAAACAATGAAGTGTGTTAAAATTATTAATATAAAAAAAACAAAGAAGAATGCTTTATATTTATTATCATTACTGTGAATATAAATCGAGAAAATAAATTTTTTTCCACGATGGTGGAATTCGGTGTATTTATATTATGCCTTCAACAGCCTTCAACCCCACCATGAGGTTACACGACGCTGTATGTAAATCGTTCAAAAGTGAGGTTACGTTAACAAGAAAATTATACTTACAATTTCAATATCGGCAAATCCCGACATAACCAGGTTTTTGAGGATCTCACAGCCGATACCGCCGGCGCCGACAACGAGTACTTTGCTATGTAAAATTGCATCGCGCAATTCCTCACGGAACAAACCGTTTATACTTGTCGCCATCTTGCCACTTACTAGTTGCAAACTAAAATCACTTTACAGCACAGCAATTGAGTCAACTGAGCGACCGGCTGACCGGCGTCGCACAGGTTGCGCTCCGCCGCTCCCATTCCGAATAGAGCGGCATTTTCTTACGCATGCGCAGTGATATTGGCTGCGTTCAGCAAACTCAACAATTGAATGAGCGCTCGCTGTATTGTGTGTATTCTTTTAAATCGTCCAACCAGATTTTAGATCTAGAAGAATACATCAATAGTAACCAAGCATTTACTCAACTGTTGAATCTATTGAACGCAGTCATTGAACAGTGTAATGGCAACCTTTTCGTATTAGCCTAGTTTGCACTAGTTTCCATCGAGGGTTTAATCCGGAATCAGAATGTAAGAACCAACTACAATCGTTTGTTTCGACTATAACAGGGGAATACTCGATTGTAGTTGGTTGGTTCCTCGGTGGAAACTAGGCCATTGACGCTCGATGCTTATTTCAGCATCAAAATAGATTAATATGAAAAGATTCATTCATTTTTAGCTGTGTTTTTTAATTTAGTTCTGTTCGACTTGTTCACACTTTTTTATACTTTTTACACTTAAAATAAAATAGATATATATTTTGCGCTGAAAAGAGAAAAAATGAAAATGTTGGCCCTATATTACTAAAGTAGTGCATTTCTCTTATCTTATCGACAACCTTCCTATAGACTATTTCACCGCCATCTTGCACCTAGTTGTTTGTAGTCCAAGGAAGTTTCCAGCAAGAGATACAAATCGACACAATCATTCCGTCTTTGTTTCTTATTGATTATTGAATAAGAACAGAATGACTCTTGTCCTCTGCTAGATAGCTCCCCAATAAGCGCTTAGTATTATTGGTACATAGTTATTCCTATGTCCATGATATTGGTACATAGTAAGATTAGGTCCAATATAATGCATTATTCTTTAGTAATATAGAGTAATATAGAGAGCTTTAATTGGCTCGTAATCAGAAAGCATTTTTATCTCTGAAATTCTATATTATGCGCAACGTAAAATATCGTATGTTAGCGCGCTATGTTAACGCGGGCCAAAAAATGTAAAAAGTGTAAGGATCAGTTTTACCAACGCCAATCAAGCTTAATCGTGATTAACTGTCAACCGCAATTGGTCGTCTATTCTACTAAACAGCAAACGCGATTGGTCAGTCAACAGCCGATTAAGCTAACTGGCGTTGGTGAAACTGGTCCTAAGCAAGTCGAACAAACCTATTATTCGATTAATCAATTGCATTGGCTGCTTTTTTTTCTTCTTCTTGTTCTTTTTCTTGTTCTGAATCATAGAACTTGTAGTAATGGAACCAGAATAACCTATTCAACACTGTGTTTGAAAACATTATCCGGATGCCTCTGTTAGACCCTGCGCACAAGAGGGAATAAGGAATTAGGAATAAAGAATAAATGATTTCAACTTATCAGAAACCGTGTAATCCGATTTCTAATAGATTAAGATATGCCTGCAGCATACGATGCTTATTTTCCTGCTAAATGCTAGCTGGATTAGAATCCTGCCACCGTGACAGCGATATTCGCATTCTAGCAGGAAAACAAGTATCATGTGCCGCCAATTTTAATATACGAATACGGCTTGTAAGGCCGACGGAGCAGAAATTTACAGCGGAATGGAATAACGCGACTAATCAGAACTCTGCTTTCTTTTCTGCGATTGTGATTGGTCGCGTTGTTCCGTTCCGCTGTAAATTTTCGCTCCATAGGACACTAGCCTAAAGGCTGTGTCCCAAATTTATTGGCAGGTCAATCATATATTTTCATGTGAAACTTTCCACATTTCATTTTTCATTTTTCACTCATCGAGATTTCACGTGAAACTTTTTATGTATAGCGATTACATATGCAATATTGCATGGACGACTGAGCAATATAACCTATAACAACAGAAAGAAAAATAATAATAAACGTGAAACAAAAAGAAATATTATTAAATTATTTAAAAACGCAAATTAGTGAGGAGTAGAATAGAAAAAACGACAAGATGGATTAAAATTAGTAAATTTAATGTATTTTATTATATAATGTATTATAGTAATTGCTAAGAAATAATTATTTGATAAAATATAACATTTTTAGTTATTTTTAAATCATTAATTGTATGTATGTATGTACCCAATATATATGTACGTAATAATAGTTTTTGTAATATATATTATTATAATAGTTACATATATATATAAAACCTCTCTTCCATCAATGCGATATTATTTCTTCAATTATTAATGGCATTTGCCTTGAGATAAATTGTCGGAGAATAAGACATGTTAGTTCTGAAGTACATTTATCAATTCCCTAGATTTCCGCCTTCCGCCACGGTCCTTGGCTAAAAAGTTCACAAGAACAATTTCACATTTTCATAGTTGGGAAAGTTACATAATCCCTTGAAATCATAGATGATCATAGAGTTCACGTAAAACTTTTCACTTTTCACGTTTCCGCCCTAGGGGAAAAGTTACATGATTGACCTCCCCCGAAAAAAACTACAGTTTACATCATATGCTATAGATTTTCAGTACTGGCAGTCAATTTTAAAATACAGCCGAAAATAACGATACAAAGTGATGAAAATCCCTAAACAGTGTTGCCAAATTTAGATTTTTCCTTTAAATTTGATGTTTTTTTTTACTGGAAGATTTTTTAAGGTTACAAAAAATTTATGAAAATTTCCAAGTAACTTTTGGGCAGGAAAGTAGAAAAAAAGTCGAAATTATATTTAAAATATTGAGAAAACCACAATATAAGAAATAACTTTCGAACAGACTTGGCATCATTGTCCCTAGGCTTTCGATAGCCATCTTCATTCGCCGATTCGCCAGCTCGCGTACGGTTGTCGATTTATTACAGGTCGGGCAGTGTCCGTCGGCCGGGGCCGGGGCAGTTTGCCCAAGTTCGCGATATGGGACGATGCTGTGTCGTAAAACTGTGACGGTAATTATTAGGTGTCGCATCGTCGGGATCGACGACGCGCCAGCAAGCCGCTACGGACATGGCGGATGTGAGCGTATATTAACGTCACCCTCTACTCCTCCCGTCATCCTGCACTCTTGTCTCGTCGTGCTGTGAGAACGCGACGCGAGAAGCAAGAACAACTGTTAAGCAAACTGCCGAGGGCGCCGCACTCCGCAGAGCGGAGTCGTTCCAAGTTCCAAGTTCCAAGTGGTGCGACTCACCCATTCAAGAAAGATGCTTGCTTCGCTTGCGCGCACATGGTGACATCGTCTTCCGGGTCAGTTCGAAAGTTAATTCCGCGGCGGAGGTACGGCCACCGGCGACGAGGAGGCTTCCATGCTTCCTGGATCGTCGATGATCGACGACGTCCCCCCGTGAAGGCCCCGTGAATTCCGGCGAGCTCGGCAGAGCGGGGCGCCTCCATGGGGTTCTCATGGGGTGTAATGGCGATCGAGACATCGGGAGGATGTTTTGTTTCTGGGTTCGGCGAGTTCCGAATGTTACGCTACGTTTAGTTCGCTGCTATTATTGTTCTGCTGCATCAATTAAACCGATATCTCGATCTCAAGCTTGGCGTGAAATTTATTAATTGGATAGTTCATAAGTAGCAATGTCCGGTGGTGGATTAGGAAACCTGCTCCGTTTTACCTTTACACTCCGGAATTATTGTTAAATTTAAAAATGATGATTTTTTAATTCGTCTTACTTGCGTTCAATTATATGGTGATATTATTAATATTGTAATCAGTGTTTTATTGAAATTTCAGTAACAGTTTGTGATTGTCTCACTGATTGAACCCATCAGTGATCTGACTCCAATTTGCAATTTTCACTTCCCGATGCAGTGACACAGACTTTATACATTGCTATAAATGATCTCAAATGACTTTTTAAAAGACTTGTTACTGATAAATTAAACTTTAAAGTGGGTTTTTTTCCTGCACTATTTGATACTATTTGATCAGAAAAATTATATTATTTATAAAGTTGCCGAATTAATTATGTAGGGATTGTATTTTCCTAATTTATGAAAATGCTTGTTTTGTTATATTAGGAGCATTATATTAATTTTAAATGAATGATAAAATCATATGAGATAATTTACAAGCATTATCTAAAGCCTGTGCCACTATATCGAAGATTTAGATTTTGATTAGATGATGTTTCACATTTAATTTTATTACACATTTATTTTTAATTTGTTTTATTCTAGTTAACTGAACTCTAATCTTCAATCTCTAATACAGTGACACAGGCTTTAAGTACTGCTTATAAATTATCTCAAATAACTTTGAAATGTTAATAATAAGTTAAATTTTACGAGTTTTTTGCTCCACTATTTAACATCCACTAGAAAAACTATATTGTTTATAAAGCTGCTTAATTATATAGGGATTATATTTTACTAATATTTACTAATATTTATTTTATTATAGCAATCATGTTTTAAATGATAAAATTATATGAGATTATTTATAAGTAAAGCTTAAAGTTCGTGTCACAGTTTATTAAAAAGTTAGGATTGAAAATTGAAAAGTAGAATTCATTCAGAAAATAATTTTTAATATTTAATTTTAATTTGTGTTTCATTCTGAAATCTCCAATTTGCAATCTTCAATCTTCAATGCACAATGTGACATGTATTTAATATATATTAATAAGTGTGGAAAAATATTATGAATTCATGAGATTCTTAAATTTGAAGATTATATTTAATTGATTTATTTCATTTTTACTGATTATAAGTTATGATTTGTCATTTATTTTACTGATGACAAATTAATTAGTAATCTCTGTATAGCAAAATATGAAAGTATTGTGTTTGATATGTATTCTCTGTGATTGTGAAAGAATATAGCAAAGTTATGGAACTCTTAATTACGTTAACTATATCAATTTATTATATTTTTGCAATATTAATTTATACTGAAATAAAGTGCTTTAAAAATGAATTTTTAATATCTAATGGTGATCCAGACATTTTATGTAATAATAATAATATTGAATCACATTGTATTTGTGAGATTAAATTAAGATCGATATTTTGAATTAAATATTGCATCGATGGATATACAATACACACATATATATATATATATATATATATATATATACATTTAATAATTTCATTACATCTTAATTTATTAATGTGTGTTTTGTTATTACTGATATTTTAAATCAATCTTATATGATAAAATTATATAAGATAATATTATATGCAATAGCTACTGGGGAAAATAAGTTGAGATGAGATTTTTGAATTTGGAGATTGCATTTTAATTAATTTTACTAATATACATTTATTTTTTCATTGATTAATTAATTACGGTAATTAATTCTCTATAGCCTAATATAAATATATATGTTTGATTTTCTGTTATCTACAATTTTGACAGAATTTTGTAATATTATTGATGTAATGGATTCTTCATTATGTTCAATTAATTTTATCAACTTTATTACATTTTTATCGAATTAGGTATTAATTGAATGAAAATTAAAATAAAGCAGTTTACTGATATTAAAATTCACATACACAAACGATAGCAATGTATAGTAAAATGAATTGTATTATTTTATAAGATTATTTAAAATTAAGTTTGGATACGAAGTATTGGACATGTGGAGAGACACATATGCGGTAAACTATAATATTTAACATAACTTTTTTACACACATGATGAACTGTAACATTTAACACAAACGTTTTTTCTACTAATATTCTAATGTTGAAGAATAAATAAGGAAAAAATAAGAATTAAATTTTTCAAGATAAACAATTCATAGCTGATACAGAGAGTTTATATCTAATATAGGTTTGTTTATTTATAGCAAATCTGAAGTGTGTAGATATGTCCTAAAATACACTTAGATAGCAAACATTGTGAATGATTCCTCATATCAAACACAATTCAGTATAATACAAACATACATGATTATATCTATAGTCATGCAAACAATTACATGAACATGTGAGTGATGCAAAATTGCAGCTCTTTTAGCATCTATCTACCATAGGGACAGCATTCAAGTATTGATTGCAGTAACATGGTGTGCTATGGGAGGAGGGTTGAAACTCAGGCATGGCAGACCCACCTTTATTATGATTATACCTCATACTTGTCATTCAGCTTTTGTTTTTATTAATATTTTTCAGATACATACAGATATAACAATTATACATAAAAATATATTTAAAAAAATGTAATTATAAAACAAAAATGTCACAAAGTTTGTTACAAAAGGTTTAAGTGTTTTAAGATAAATTTGCAAATTATAATAGCATAAACATTATTATTTACTTTAATTAATTATATTTGTAACGATTACGAAATAATTTTTAAATTTATGTTATTATTAATATTTGCAAAAATTATAATTTTTTACATACATTACAATTTTTTTATTATATGAAACTAATTTTTATTATTGCTGCATGAAATATTATTTTGCATTGCTCTGTTTTTGTAATTTTTATTTTGGTGCTTTTGAAGAATATATCTTTGTATGTTTGTATACTTATATTTTAATATTCTTTCTTGTAGAATATTTTTAAATATATATTATATATTACAAAAATTGTAAAATTAAGAGAAAATATATGGTTATATATATTAGTTCTTTAAGAAAAAGAAGTAAATATTCAAATTCTGTAAAGGTCAGAAAATCCAATTGACTGTACTAATGTGTAATAGCTATAGACAACAATAGAAAATGTATGTTCTTTGATATACTACGAAAGCGTGAATTCTAGACAGATTTAACTTACAGAATATGAATATGAATATGAAAAATACGTAAAATTTTATTTTAAGATAATTCTTCTTTTTGTCACTTGCGTATTACAACTTAATATATTTATATTTAATTTATTACAGTTCAATTTAATTTATAAATTTATGCACGTATCGAAGTATAATATCTAAAATAGATAGAAATAAGTAATGCAAAACAGGATCTTGTATTAATTGATTAAGATTAATTTATTAAATTTAATTAAATGCGACATTTTATTACAAAATATCAAATTGCTGTATATACTTACAGAGATATCTTAATTTTTTATCTTCAAAATAATTACTGATTAAATTTAATATAAATTTTAATGATTTTTTTTACAGATTACTGCAATGAATGATTAAATGCATGAATGACAATGGGCTGAAATACTTAAAATGATTAGCGTTTATATATAAATATTACTACTTACTGTCAGCCATAGGTAAAGTAATCTATTAAGTATTATTAAAAAAGTTTGTTGAAACATAAATTTTTTTTTAAAGTTGCAAATATTAAAATATAATTTTTTCATTATTATATATTTATATATTATTATTACACACACGCGCGCACATGTGTGTGTGTGTGTGTGTGTGTGTGTGTGTGTGTGTGTGCGTGTGTGTGTGTGTGTGTATGTGTGTGTGTGTGTGTGTGTGTGTGTGTGTATGTACAATTAATAATATATTAATATATTTCTTATATATTTCTGATGTTATTGCATATGTATATATCTCTATGTTATTACTTTCAAAAATTTATCAATGATTTTTATTACTAAAAAATAATCTGCGTTATAAAATTGTTTTAGATTACGAATTCAAAATATTCTAAATATATTTTCTTATGTAAAGCTTGTGCCAGACATGGCGGCGATTGAAGAGAAAAAGCGAGTGGGTGGCTCCAAGGTGTCAGCCATCGCGAACATCTTCCAATCCAAACCACAATTGGACAATCTAAGAACGAACAATATTCTCTCGGATGGATTTAAGGAGCCAGCTGTTCCACTGAAAGAATCTCCGACGCAAGTAACAGTGGTCAGAACTGAGAGCCATGTGGCACGTTTCAACAATGCGCGAGCTCTTTTCGAGAAACTTGGCGAGGAAAACAAATCGAACAAACCGTAAGCATACAATTGGAATATTACAGAAATTTATATTATTTCTCTTAAAATTATATTTCTATCTCTAGTTTTATTCATTAATTATTAACTTTTTCAATTATATTTTTTCAATTATATTTTGTATAAATTTATCTTTATTTTGATTTATTAATTTATTATGTTAATTAATTTATTTTTTTATTACTTTATTATAGATATTATTATAGATATTATTATTATTATATTATCAATTTTTCTTAACAAAATTTGGATCTGAATAGAATCTGAATAGAATAAATAATTCTTAGAATATATAACTTTAACATTAATTTACATTCTTGTTTAATCTACAGGGTGGAACGGGTTACAAAACCGAACAACTTGCATGGTCTTCGGTCTCGTTCCAGTTCTGCGAATTCAGGTTCCGGGTGCACATCGCCCGCGAGATCACCTCGTCCTCACTCACCCTCTCCTCCAGGCAGCCGCGAACACCTCAGCACGTGGAGCGCCAGTGTACCGACTTTGAACGCGGAGCGACACTTTGAGAATGGTCACTGTGCGCCGGAGCGATGTCCTGGCGCGGGGGTGGGTAAGGTCGAGCGCACAGGCAAAGAGAATGATCGTCCGGAGCGACCAGAAAAACCGGAACGCCGACCGAATTCAAAGGAGCTCATCGAGAAGCAACGGAATTGGACTAGTCACTTCTCCAAGACTAGACCAAATCGTTACAATTCCGATCCGAATCGTTCGCTAGTCCAAACTTCTCTGAACTCCCAGAATGCTCAGAGTCAGGCGCAGCAGTCGTCCGTTGATGCGTGTCAGAATTCGACGAGCGCGGCAGCCAGCGACTCTGCCAGCCCAGCTACTAGATCAGCGAGCTTTTGCTCAGCACGTTCACCCCCACCACCGCCTCCGCCTGTCAGGAACTCATCTGCAGCCAATAGAAGAGAACGACCAGCGAGTATTGCCTCCGGCAGCTCGTCTGAACTACTAGAAAGTCCGGAATATGCAACGGTGGAGAGGTTTGACGACATTTCGCCAACGATTCCGGAATATGCTGTTGTGCAGAAGAAGAAATCTCAGAATAATCCGAAAGAGAGTAAGACTGGTGCCGACAAGATTCAGGACACTCCGTTGCCGGAGTATGCCGTTGTACAGAAAAATAATTCGAAAGCAGCTTTGAAATCAGTGGAGAATTCCAAGGAGGCTTCCAAGACACAGAATTTGAAGTGCGCAGCAATCACAGAGGCAGTTACGGGAAACAAAATCGTGACTTCGAGGTCGACAGAGGCTGCCAAGGATGTTTCTAAATCCACTGTACAGATCTTGACAAACTCCGTGACTACAGAACTAATTCCAGGAAACAAAGTAGAGTTAAAATCAATGGAGGACACTAAGGAGACTTCTAAGGTCACCACGCAGACTGTAAAAGGCCCACCAATAGAAGTAGCTCCAGTTAACAAAGATGCAGTTTTGAGGCCAACAGAAAATTCGAAAGAGCCCTTGAAAAATTCTTCATCTACAGAAGAAGCGCCAGCATTCAAAGCTATAGTGTCTAAACCAACAGAGTCTTCAAAAGAGGAGGTCGTGGAGGCTATGGAGGAATCGAAAGAAGTCACAAAAGACTCAGTAATTCCAGAATCCAAAACTGCCATCATAAATGATAATAGCGATTTTCCTGAACAGACAAAAGCATCGCCTGTACTAAATTATGAGGTTTCTAGTTCAACTCGAAGTGTCTCGATGGACAATATTCTCACGAGGAGGGAGAGCGATCTGTTAGAGGCGCCGGAATACTTTAATTGTCCCCCGAGTCCAATTCACTCGCCAGCGAAAACTTCCGAGTGGAGGAACGAATGGCTAGCGAAAAATGACGAGATTCTGAAGAGGACTGTCGACTTGAGAGATCTGAAAACCTCGTCGAAGGAAGCTCTGGAAACTGAGCTGCGTAACGAAGTGATCAGGCCGGATTCAAGACCCGATTGGGCCAGACCGAATGCGAAAAGAAAAGAAACTATAGTAGATGATAAGAGGACCGAGCTGATGCGATCACCGGAATCGGAACTAGGTCTGCCTTCCGCAGGCACCGACAGTGCTTCGTCTAGCATGAGTTCACCTAGTTCACCCTCCAAAGACAGCAAGGAGGAAAAAGCGGAGAAGGAAATGTCGGAGAAACATCAGACAGGTAAACTCTGAAATTTGTAGAAAGTCTTATGAAATCAAAGAACTTTATTATAAATAGGAAAAATGCATCGAAATGAATCAATGATCAGGATTAATAAAAGTTGTCGATGTTGCATAATTTTGTTTCTTTTAATTAATAATAATTTGAATAATATTAAAATAATGTTTAAATATTTTTTAAAAATTATTTAAAAACATATATATGTATATATATATATATATATATATATATTAATTTTAATTATCGATTTTAATATATATTTAAATATATTGAGTGTCTTTATGATAAATGATTAACTTAAAAAATCAATCTTTACATTTTTGAGAAACGTCGGTGAGGCCAGGTGACTCTTGCTGTCGTGGGTTGGGATGGCAGTATGCCAAAATGCCAAAAAGTAAAAGCATCAGACGCAGCTCCCTGCTTTACTCCTTTTCTCCTTCCCTTTGCTTTGCCACCTCCTCTTTTACCAATGTGCCATGATATTATTTATAGAAATCACCGTGTGGCTTGTCCAGCGGCCAAACGCTCGTGCCTTGTCGTTTACTTTGCAAAAGTGTCTCTGGGGCTCTCGAATTTTGGGATTTGAAAATTGTCAATGTTGTGTTTGAAATCAGTTCTGATCACTATAGTGACCTCTTTGAAGACAGAATGAATCATAATGCTTTTTATAAATGCGAAAACAGCAAGTTTGTGAAACGCTTTGCTGATGTATATAAATATTGATATAACATACATTTCCAAAAATGGAAAATATAAAAATATTAATTTGTTAATAAATATACATACAGGAAGTTTGAATATATTAATAAATTAGTGAGGAAAACATGCACATGTTTACAAGTAGAATTTTTTAGATCGAAATATTCTTTTATATTAAATTAATAAATTAATAAAAAATTGAAGTTAAATTGAAGAATTAAAACGAAAAATGAGTGATTTATCGCGATATAAAAATAAGTTAAATTAAGGAATTAAATGCAAAGAATGTCAATAAAATTTTGCATAATTATCTAAACGTACAATAAAAATCTGCAATCTAAATATTATTCGTTACTTAAATATAAGCATAAATAAGATAATAAACTTTGAAAAAAAAATTAAATAACATTAAATAATCAATAATTCCCTACTAAGTGTTACAGTTTAATTAATTAAGTTGATTTAAAGGAAATATATATTCTGCATCGAATGTGTGATCTTCTTATAACAAAATACACAAGACTAGTGTTTATATATGAAACGCTGTATTATTTTTTGTATCAATATTTTTATACTTGGAGCGCCACGTACTTCAGAAAGACATAAAATTATGTGCCTGCGATTACTTTGCATCGATTGTGGAGGTACTTCAGCGTCTATGTTAATCTGATAAGCTATTTTAACTTACTGCGCAGTACTTTTAATATCATAAATTTATTTTTCAAATTCAGGTCGCAACAGCTATGACTTGGAAGCGGAGGATCAGGAGAAGCCGGCTACGTATCAGAGCTGCGTCTCAGGCACGGAGAGCCTCTCCGAGAAGGATCAGTTCAAATTTAACGAGACGGACACGACCACGGTCATTCGACGTTCTCATGTGCGACTTGATCTTCAAGCTGCAGGTCTGGGTCCACGTCCACCCTCTGTCATCAGTTCTGATCAGGAGTATCCGCCGCTAGAACATAAGGAGATTCCTGTGCCCTCTCCGTATGCCAAGAAGTTACAGCAGAATGAAGAAATTGTTTCACAGAGTAATACCGAATGCAAAACTCAATCGAAATCAAACACGGAGACCAAGAACAGCGGTAATAATGAAACATGTACAGAAGCAATGAAAATTAATACTACATCTACGGAAGATTTGTTGGAAGCAAAAATGAAAGCGAATAACGATGGAATATGTCAGAAGACCGTCTCAAATGCGAAAAATGATCAAATCAAAATCAGCGTAAAGGAGAAGATTGCGAAGAATAGAGAAGAGGTCTCTGGCAAGCGTTCCAGCTTTGTCGAGTCTGAAAGCAAAGATAGTGTTGACAAGGCAACGATTCGTAGTCAGGAAATGAATAGTTTTGGGCTCATCACGAAGGAAAGTAAAGACGAGGAGAAATATATGACAGAAGTGGCCAAGTCCGAGATCAGCAGCAGAAAAGAGTGTATAGCAGCGGTGAACAGTGTCTTGAGTAGAAGGCTGGAGAAGGAGATGGACCAGCCTCAGACGACATGGGAGCAAGAGAAACAGAAGGCTGAACTAGCGAAACTCCGGTTATCAGAGAGCAACAATCAGAGCTCTCAGGTGTCACTTAATACACTTTCACAAAGACATTCCAGCAAAAAGTCCAACGAGCAATTGTCGGAAAGTAGCCAGTTCGAAGATAGTGACTCCAGTGATACGAAGACTGTTACAAATGTCGAATGTGTGGCAAAGGAAGTACAGGACAATTCTGTCGGAATTGCAGAGGCAGCTTCGAAAAACAGTGTTAATCATATCACTCCTGTGACACCAGATACTATGACTCCAGACGAGGCGGAAAATCTTCTGAGCTCTCGGTAAATATATAGCGATTAAAAGAGAGAATTTTGGAGTCAATTAGAGAGATTAGATAGCATTTGATACATAGAAACTATAATTTTAGAAAAAGAGAAAAAAGAAGAATCATATATATTTTAAATATTTAATTAAATATTTAATTTTGTTGATATTGAGAATTAATAATTAATATTAATAAATAGAATTAATAATTAATATAATTAATAATTAATATCAATAAAAAGATGATAATTTTGGGATGATGCTGTTTCTAGAAGATCTTTTAACACATAACCTTCGCATTTTTAATACAGCAAATTTTTTATAGTGTAATAGTACAATGAATTTCTTTTGCTGCAATCTGGCAACTTAGTATATGGCAACTTTTTATTTGAGGCTTAGTATTAATAATTTTGTTTTTTTTTCTTTTTTTTTCTTTTTGATTCTAATACGTTCGTGTTTATTTGAATGCAAATCTGCTGATTGTCATGGTCCATGCAGCATCTTGGAAAAAAAGATTAGGTGAGTACATTTGCAATTCTGTAATTCAATAACGGAAGCAGATATGTTATTTTACAATGATTGAGAAATATTATGTTGACATTTTAGTGAATAATTAATTCAGTAGAACTCTAAACTTATCTTGCAAAAACTTTTTTTTTAAAAAAGAAGCTTTTATTAGAAAATTAATAGTAAATAAAAATTTTTATTATTAAAATATCATTTTTTTTCTGATTGATTGTATTTATAATAAGTGTATCAAAGAAAAAAATATATATTGATTGTATCCGTTTCATTATTCTATGAAAAAGAATAATACATAGAAAAGAAAAGAATTTTTTATAAAGATATTATATAAAATTTATATATTTTTAATCGTTATTCAGTTACTATTCTTTTAGTGAGAAGATTAAAATCAAAAAACATTTTTCTTTGCGAAGAAAAGTTTTGTTGAATTATATGATCATTTCTATTATGAAAACGTTTTTAAGTTTAATATCCAACAATATATACATGTCTGATAATTATTCTGACGTGAACATAGAGCGAACTAAACTGAGACGGAAAGTCCTCTACCTACTTTATTTTGCAATTTTCGCAATAATTAACAAGATATTAATTGCGAAATATTGCCGAAAATTGGTCTTCAATAATTTTTTATTCAAATACTATCAACTTTACAGAAAAACTGCAAGAGATGAAAATTGTTTATTTTCTTTTCGTAGAATTCTATGAATTTTTTCGGAATTTTTTATCAACTTTTTAGTACTGCATTTTCTTATTTTTATCACCATGAGAAAATACGGTATTAAAAAATTCTGAAAAAATTGTAAAAAAAACTCTAAGAGCTCTATGAGAAGAAAATAAATCATTTTTGTCTCTTTTTCTGTAAAGTTGATAGTATTTGAAAAAATTGTCAATTTTTCTGTAAAGTTGATAGTATTTGAGTAAAAAATTGAAGATCAATTTTCGATAATTTTTAGCAATTAATATCTTGTTAACTATTGTGAAAATTGCAGAATGGTAAAGGACTTTCTGTCTCAGTTTAGTCCGCTCTATATATCGAAAAACTTTGTTAGAACGATTATCAGACATCCTGTATAAGAAATATCGAGGAATGTCTCATGAATGAATGGACATAACTGCTTTTTATTTATTTAACTGCAGAATTGATTCGCTATCAGCGATTTCGTAATTCGTGCGTAAAACAGAGTGAATGATTCGTGAAACGTAAATTAGACAAGGTTCGGCGTTGCTATCGGACGAAGAAGCGCAGGAGATAGCGAGGCTGCTGTCTCCCACTGGTGCCAATGACGCAATAATAGGTGATGGGATTTCTAATGACAAGGATAAGGAAGGACAGGACAAAGATAGGGACGACCAGGACAACACGCCCGACTGGCTGTCCGATGTCCTGTCTGCTCCTGATTCCAGTCTTATCAATAGTGCTACTCATGATTATAGGTGAACGAGCTTATTTTTTATATCTTTTTGGTTGCGCATCTTTCTTTATGTCTTTTTACAATTTTATTTTTCTTCTCTATTTTTTCTTTAACAATTTTAAGTAAAATTTTCGATTTTAATATTATTTGTTTTTGGCGGATTTTTGAATTTTTAAATTGTAATATTTTTTGTTCTTTTGGATTTTTGGAAGATGAAAATTTTTTGATCTCCTTCAGAATTTAAAAAGTATTGTCTTCCTTGAATTTTTATGATTTGAGATAAAGATACTCAAGTTCTTATCAATTCTTGGGCAACTGGATTTAAGGTCTTTCGACTTTTGGAATTATTCTGAAATTTTGAGAATTACACACTCTTAGCTTCTCTGTCGATTTATTAACTCTCTATTTATTTCAGTTTGTCTCATAGATCTCGCAGTGATTTGACGATAGATTCGTTGACGGAAAGCCAGATAGGATCGGTCACTGGAAGTGAGAGCGGATTGCTCGGCTCCGTCAGCAGCTTAAACGACACTCATGAAACTAACGATGACACTGAAACCGAGCAACAGGACGACTATATTCCAACTCCAGGAAAAATTGTAATTATCACATTAAAATACTAGCTTCTTTTTGCTCAGCTCAATTAAATCAGAAAATGATAAAAAACTTGTGATAAAAAAACAGAAAACAGAATTAGAGAACAGAAAAATATAGATTTATCAAAATAAAAAAATGTGTATAATTCATAACAATTTTTTAATAGTTTAATAATTTTTATTTTTTTGCCACTTTGATTTTGCGACATTACTCTGCTATTTAATTAATTAGGTACTCGTGGAGAATGGTGTGCATTATTTCGAAGACGGCCACTTTTGGATGGAAGTGGCGGGAATCCCAGAATCTGACGAAGACGATGAAGACTATCCGTCCACCGTGCCCATCAAGAAGACCTCCAAAGTGTCCTTCGACACCGGTCCTATGCGTGTTTATTCCACGCATTCTGTCAATGAATACGATCGCCGCAATGAGGATGTCGACCCCGTAGCGGCCAGTGCAGAATACGAATTGGAAAAACGCGTCGAAAAAATGGAGGTAATTCTGATTTGCACTCCTTTTTTTAATATCCTATAAAATAAAAATAATATTAGCCTCACATTGGAAATTTTGGCAAGTAATATCGCTAATTTCTTACAATTTCTTCTTACGATTTTATCTTTGAATACTTTATTTCGTTGTGTTTCTAATTTATCTTTATTCACAAATATAATATTATTTTGATGATTGCTTCAAGGAGAGACATTTTGAGATGTTAAGGTTTTCTTCAATTTTTTATTTTAAATAAAAATTCTATTTCTTCTTAAAAAAAATCCTGATACTAATCTTCAGCCTCATCTTATACTTGTATATATTTTCACATTATTGTCTTCATCAAAATTTTACCAACACTGTGTGAATTTTTTTTATATCTGAAGATGACTCAATTTAGACGCCGAAATATAATTTTAATTACAATTTACAGAGCATAATATATATTTTATATCTTAGATTATTATATTGAATTTTATATTTGATTCTTACATGCCCTTTAAGTTCAATTGTTTTTGTACATTAAGAATCTTTTATCCTTGTTTAATTTAAAATCTTTTCAAAAAACTTAGGTATTTCCTGTCGAGCTGATGAAGGGTCCGGAAGGCCTGGGCCTCAGTATAATTGGAATGGGTGTGGGTGCGGACGCTGGTCTTGAGAAATTGGGCATTTTTGTGAAAACCATCACGGAGAAAGGTGCGGCCGCGCGCGAGGGTCGAATCCAGGTGAATGATCAGATCGTCGAAGTTGACGGCAAGAGTTTGGTCGGTGTTACGCAGGCTTACGCCGCTAGTGTACTGAGGAACACTTCCGGTCTTGTGCGATTTGTCATTGGCAGGGAAAGAGACCCCAAGAATTCGGAAGTGGCGATGCTAATTAGGCAGAGTCTCCAGGCAGACAAAGAAAGGGAGTTAGCGAACGCTGCCAATAGGTAAAATAGCGCATTCACGTAACTTGATTTTTAAATAATATTCAAAGATCAAATATATTATCATAATATTATAATTTATAATTATTTGTTTTTATAATGAAATTTTATTGTAATGTGAAATCAATCTGGCAAATAGTAAAATTTATTTTCTAAAAATTAGATATTTTATTTGATAAAAGATCCGTTTTCTTATAACAATTATTTAACTATCAATAAATGATATATTTTTATGTTGAATTTAGTAATATTATGAAATTATGTATTTTGTTTTTTTTTTTCAACTCGGTTTGAAGACTCCGTCTTCTTTTAATTTAAATACTTGTCTCATCTGCGTTCCCAATGATGATTTATCCTTGCTCGCAAAAATTCCGTGACGATACTTTGTGGCCACTCCAATGAGAGCCTGAGGCATCTTGGAGTGCTGAGGGAACCATGTTTTCTGTAATCAATGTTTCTGTAATGTTAACAAATTTTAACGTTATGATAATCAAACCATTAACTTTGAAAAACGTTAAAAAAAGAAATACATTCTCCAGGAAACTTAACTTCTCCGATGCGTCTCCTGATGGCCAACGAGGAAGCGAGGACATCTCCGTCGGCAGCGGGATGAGCGGGATCCCTGGTTCGCCGGCAATGTCCTCCTGTTCAGAGGGAGAACCAGCACATAGCCCTATTGAGAACTACCTGTCGCCTTCTAGTCGCAGCCGATCTCCTATACTTGGCTCGTCGCACAACACTACACA
The DNA here is from genome assembly GCF_000143395.1 of Atta cephalotes. Classification (NCBI taxonomy): domain Eukaryota; kingdom Metazoa; phylum Arthropoda; class Insecta; order Hymenoptera; family Formicidae; genus Atta; species Atta cephalotes. Next base: position 2,504,066 of record NW_012130101.1, on the reverse strand, counting down.
GAGCGATGTAGACAGTTTGAGATTGCTCTTGCAAGAGGTATTTTGCGTATTTATATTTTGCGCTTTACAACTCGAATGTGTATCCCTTTTTCATTCGTTTAAGAATTTTATTCATTCAGATGTTTATATATATATGTGTGATGTTAGTTAGTCCTTTTTTTTTTTTTTTGTTAAATAATTATTAGATAATGCATTGTTCAATGACGTTTCCGTGATACGTAGCGCATATACTATATCTGTACATACTTTCGTGTGTATGTGTGTAAACTATGAGTGCAAGTATCACATATGTAAGTTCACCGCAATCGCACAGTGTGTATATTGATTTCATTTTCTTTGTTTTTGTTTTTTTTTTTTGCTTATACGCTATGCGTGTCGTTGGTTGCTTGCAGAGTCAGTATAAACTCTCATTAGCGGACGAGGAAGTGGAAAAACTCAAGGCAAAGGTAACGTAACAGTTACGACAGTTACTTAATAATATTAACTAATCGACCATAATCGAATTAGATTTATTTAAATAATTATAACTGCTAGATTTAATAGAAAATTTATTAATATTAATGCAGAAAGTGTAAACAAATCTATTTTACAGGTTAAAAAACATGTTTTTATACTTATAGCATGCTTCTGTTAATCTTTCAAATTTTTCACGCTTTTCTCTTTGCCTACATTGTAACATCAAAATGCATGTAATAAACAAATGTATATTTTTATAGCTTACAGCTTATATGTATATTAATGTATATAAGTAATAAGAATTTCGTATTCTCTATTCATTTTTTATGTTATTATTTTATGCAAAAAATAAATATTTTATGTACAACAATTATGTATAATATATATCAAATATTTTTATATATCTTATATCTTTTTATAAAAAGATATAATCCTTTTGATAAAAAGATATTAGCTCGCAATTTCATTGAAGAAAATTCTAATAAATAAAAATCATAAACATTCTTTGCTTGCAATGATAATTTATTAAAAAATACTTAAAATATTTTTAAACAGTCTCCTTACACCTTGCAGATATTTATTATGTTATTGCTTTGTTATATTACTAAATTGATAATATTTTGAAACTGTCTTTTTCTTTCTTTCTTTTTTTTGGTAAATTGCATGCTTCCATTATCTTTACAGATAATTTCTCTTCCCCCAATCAACATTAAATAATCTTTAACTTTTAATTTTTGCGCCAAAACATAAATATTTGATTGATTATATTATTATATGATAAACAAACACAATATTCAAGAAATTACAGAATGTACACAATTACCGATATTGAATATCGGATATCCGATATAAAACGTAACATCGAATCCAATCGGATATCCGAGAAGGTAATTTCTTCGAGTCAGACATCCGACATTTTCCGGATATCCGACCAGATTCCGAGAGTGTCTTCTAAAAAAAAAACCTATAGAGAAACAAATTGTAATTTTGCAATAATATATAAGATATTAGCATCATGAGTATGCATATTTATTTGGAGAACATTTATATAAGAAAGAATCAACAATTTTATGATATCAATTTTCAATTGGATATCTTCCCGGATATCCCTAATTATTTAATGATAACTTTTAAAAGAAATATTGCATATTTTTACTGAAGTTTTTTTATTCAAAGTTGTATTTTCTATTAGATATATCTCAAGTTGATGCTTTGGAGACACTTTATCTGTAATGTTACGTCATATGTATTTTATAAGCTTACTTAATTAGTCATATTATAATCTCCATGTTTCGGACAGTTAGTAGAATTGGAAAATAGCGGAGCGGGTAGCGAAGAATATGCAGCCAAATTACGGGAATCGGGATTACGTCTTCATGAATCGGAAAGAGCATTGGGCACCGCCCGCCAGGATCTATTGACGGCTAGAGAGATGTTGTCACAGGCGACGGCGCAAAACGCAGCTCTGCAACAGAAGTATGCTAGGGCCAGAAGGGCCGCCAGAGTTCTGCGTGCGGACGTTACAGTCAGGGACGAGTACTATGAGCAATTGTTGCGGGAAAAGGATACGGAATACAACGCATTGGTGAAAAGTCTCAAGGATAGAGTACGTGTCGAAGCGTTTGACTGATGAATTGGTTTTAAAGAGAACAAATATTTTTAAAAGATTATTTTAGGTGATCACGTTAGAGGTGGAGCTGACGGAGACTCAGAGACGATTTGGTCTACCGGTACGGTTACCATACGACAATGCCACTACTAGGATAGTAACACCACAGTTTTCTCGCAAACAACTGCCACCGCCACCTTCATCGACCAGCTGCCAGCTTTCTGATACAGAGACTTCTGATCTTAGTAGCCCAGATGACGGTGACAAGACTGCTACTGTGGAGAGGAAACTGCCTCTACCGCTACCAGTAAAGGAAGAATTAGATCGTGCTGTCCCAGCCCATCGTCTGTTAGATAATTCTGCTGGCAAGAGCAAGGCGGAACTAGCCAGCAGAGGCGGCTTGGCAAATCGTCAGCTACCCAGGCGATCCGGAGGTCTTAGCAACAGTAGTTCTGTATGTCATCTCACATTAATTCAATTTAAGCCGTAATTGTAGCATACATTGCTTGTTCGGGGATTATGCTCCAAAATTAGAACACAAACTTTAGAATTAATGATAGAAATGAAAAATAAATTTAATATTTAAAAATTTATTTGTTTTTATGAAGTTGTACAATAAAAAATTCTTATTTTAGGATTACGGATTGGACGAGTCGGGTGACAATACGGACGATGATTCTTCCTCAAAATTAACTTCGCAAGACAGCAGCAGGTCACCCAATGACTTAACAGCGACTAAGCAGTCCAACTTGAGTTCCTATTCCAGCACTTCATCCATCAGTTCACTTAAGGGAAAATCGCACATGGATCCTATACATCCTACCGCGATTCGGCAGCATAGCACCATTAGTTCACAAGTCAGGGCGATGACTGAACAAAGTTGGCCCCAATCGCAGAAAAGTATGTCAACGTGTTAGTTTCAATACGTCGACTGTTATTATCCAAATTTTATTATACATGCGGTTATAATTCTCTTATTTTTTGATATATTAACAATTTTTTTCGGTAGCTTTAACTGGACCTCCTGCATCATTGGCAGAACAGTTGAAGCAAGTTCTGGCTGAACGGGAAAAGCGACTTGGCGGAAACGACTCCTCAAGGGAGAGCTCTGGAGATTTCAGTGATCTCAATAATCCTCATAATAATGATCCAACTATGGTTACACATCATCTCGTGGAGGAGATACGGCAAGCTGTCAACGAGGCTAATCAAAGAGGTAAATAATAATTAAATGAAATTGAAAGTGGACAGTTCGAATTTTAAAAATTTTAAATTTTAAAAACAATAATTTCGTTGTAAATTAAACTTATTATGTTTTTAGTGAAAAAGGTATCGATTCCTCCGTCGAATTTAATCGGTAGTGCAAGTGCCCCCTGGCATCATCCAGGAAGTTCTCCATCAAGTTTGTCCTCCGGCGGTTCTGTGAGTCCTCCCGGCGTTGATCCTAGTTCTTTAAAAGGTAACATTACAGGTACTTCATAAGTTGTATATTGATGTTTATGTGTCAGCACTAACGCTTCAATCACTCGATCAGGAATTATAATTAAAAATTCAAATTGAAATTAAGAATTTTCGAAATGATGTCCATCAATTTCTTTTTAATTAGCTTCTGCGCAGTTAATAGCACTTTATTTAAGGACAATTTTGCTTTACTCGCTTAAATTTGCTTAAATGCATAATTTTTCTTCATTCTTTTTTGATGAAAATATTTATAGTTAGACATTTAACGAAATAATTATTAATAAAATGTAAAATATGCTAACATCTACAGTACAGATAATGATTAATTTCTGATAGAGTGATGACTAATAGCGTGACAAGACTCTTCACCTTATACTTACTTTCCATCATGCATGCATTATCAATATAGATTCGAGCACAGTTTGGTTGCCCGCTCACCTAAGCGACTTTGGTTTAGGTGACAAGAAGTCCCACTTCTGGCAGAATGCGCCAGTTGCAGATTGGTCCAAGGAGCAAGTGAGTATTCAATCAATTGATCTAGGAAGAGTAAATTTGCAATTAAGGAAATCATTTTTTCCGCAAATCTTTTTAAATAAGTATATTTATTTTTAAAAAATAAATATTTGTGTATTAGAAAACTTATATTTTAAGAGCTAAATGTTATATTACTTTCAGTAGTTATTTAATAAAATAACTAAAAAGAAAAGCGAACAAATTTTTTTCCTTTGTTTTTAATATCTTTCATTTTTCTCTAAAAGCAAGAATATTTTTCCAGGTGTGCCAATGGCTGACCGGAATCGGTTTAGAGCATTATTCGCCTCAATTTTTGGATAATGGGATCAACGGAAGTAATTTGCTACGCTTGGAATCGAGGGAGCTGAAAGCCTTAGGGGTTTATGGCGAGGCTAAGGCCCATTTGAAGCGCAAACTGAAAGAGTTAAGGGCGCAGGCCGATCGCGAACGCAAAGAGCGTAAGGAAATCGAGCGAATGCGACGGAAAGCGGAAAAAGCTGCGCGGAAAAAGTAATTCGCGAATAAATTAGGCGCGTTCGGTATCAATTAGACACCCGGTAGGTTAAATATGGATTTTTTGGGCGCGAAGTGTACAGGGTATCTCGAAAGAGGTAGGGAGGAATTAATACATTGGACTTTATTGAGAGATCAAGAATATTTATCTAAAAAATTAGAAAACAAATTTTCCAAGGAAGATTGAGAAGAAGTTTGCCAAAGAAATATAGGTGAAATTGGAAATGACGCCGTCCATTTCATACAGGGTGTCACCTAGAAAATTAAAAATCATTTTAAAAAATGGGAATACCATATATTCATTAAACAATGAAAAATTTTATATAAACATCTTCTGAATTGTGCTTTTATTAATACTCATCTTCTCGGATTTCTTTTCTTTTACTATCCTTTAGATTCTTTAGAGTGTATTTAATTGGTTCTGGGCGCGCGCGCGCGCGCGCGCGCACACACACACACACACACACACACACACACACACAAACACACACACACACACACACATATACAATTAAAATAATTAAAATTATTTAAGTATGAAATAATTTATATTTCTTCACATTTGATATTATATAATTATTTCAAATCATTCTTAATATTACTAGCGTGAAATAATAGTATTAAAGCCGTATATAGTATTAATTGAAAGAAAATGATTTATGCGTATTAATTATGATTACGCGAAATAATACGATTAATTAACAAATCTTCAACATAAAACTCTTAATATTACTTATCTCTAGAAATTAATCATAATTGGGAGAATTATTATTGTTTTAAGAATTTATTGCTAACTTTTGATGAATTTTTAAATTAATGTTGATGAAACAAATAGTTATTAATCTTAATTTTAATTATTATTTTCCAATAATAATTGGAGGCACGTAACAACTCAAAATAATTGCTATAATAATCACATTGTTAATTAGCTAATAACTTAAATTGCACCTCCTTGGGACACCCAGTATGTCCTGGCATTATCTTCGAGATACTCCGCTTCCGTTCAATCATAATCTATTTCCTTAAACGAGGCCCATATATTGCGCCTCTGCATTTACTTGTTGTCGCCATACTTATATTATCGCTATTAAGTATTTTTTTTCCTTAGTTATTAATACTATTTAAAAGTGTGTATATGCAAGTATGCGCGTGTATGTTGTGTATGAATGCGTGTAAAGACTATAGCAATTTAGCTAAATAGTCGTGTTCTAAATATGAGTTAGCGGTTGCTCGATTTTCGCTTTAATAAATGCTGTTCTTTTACCGAAGAAATAAAATCGTGTGCCGCTCTTAATTTTAGATGGGTCGTCTAGAACGCGAAAAATGTGTAATAAAACATCATGTCATTTAAATACACTCTTTTGTAATTGTATGTACGTATAGTATACATACTTATATAGTGTTACATAAGGATTATTCCATATTTATTTCTACGATCGCGTTTTACGGCGCTTTTTCCATTAAGACTCGATCTTTCAAGTAGACGTTCATATGTCTCTTTTGTCGTCCTCTTCAATTTTATATAAGCAATGCGTCGTCAATTATTAATTAATTATTAATTACTTATTAATGGTATGTCTCTGATCGATTATCATGGATTTTGAAACTGTTGAAAGTTTTTAAGTTGAAGCTTTTGTAATTGCCAAATTGTCTAAACAATTTTATTGCTTGTTAAATAATTATGGCATTTTGCATTGTGATCAAAAAGAAACAAATAGATTATTCTGTAAAAGTTTAGAGAGCAAAAATCCGGAGTGCTTAAGAATACTAAGGTTTTTATATTCCCTACTTTATATCAATAGTAATTAATATACATACAGTTTATCAATTAAATATATTGATATTTTTTAATAATAAGTATTAAATATTAGCATATATTGTTTAATCGATGTTTTTTTTTAATTTAAATTGATGTTGAATATAAATTCGAATGTTAATAATGTTCTAACGTTAAATAATAAGGAATAATGATTCTTATATGAATAATATTTATAATATGAGAAAAAAATGTAATTTATAGTAGCAATAGACTTGAGAATACTTTTTTCATATCAATATCATATCTTGTTCTCTGCAATTAAGATTCTCTATAAAAATATTTTGTTGCAATAGATCAATTACTGTATCAATTTAGCCGAGAGGAAGGAATGAAATTGATCAGAGACAGCCTTCGCAGCTAGTTACTTTGTATAAGAGATATCTCTTCGTAATTTATACTTATTCACTCCAAATTTGCTCAAGGCAATCTTTTCACGCACCGAGTCAGACATTGAGAGACTTGCATTCTCCGCTCCCTTGTGTTTCCCACAGAATCAGTCAAGTGCTCGCGAAATATTCGAAGATAAGTCCTTCAATCGTCGAGTCATATTCACGATTCGACTCGAATCGAGTCGCTGTAAATTTTGCGACAGATCTAATGACATTCCACATCGGATAAGAATAAAGCCCGAGCCGCGATTCCCGCACGAGAGGGATCCCGAGCGAGCAAGTGGCTGCGAAACGCTCTATTGAGAAAAGAGAAAGAAAGAAAGAGAGAAAAAGGAAGCAGAAAGCTCACTCTAGACATGGGAGCGTACTTATTTATAGTAACTTTGAACAATTTTTTTACGCTCCGTTTTGAACATTTCGAAACGCCTCGTCGCGAGTAGTCAGAAATGTTGAACTTCGGGACGTATTGTGTAAATATACATATGTACTGAAATACGATGAATAACGACTGTAACCGGTGAGATAATTAATATGTATGTGTATGTATGTGTGTGCATTGCGTGCGTGTGCGAGCCGTGTGAGTCGCGGAGCGACAGGAAGCGATTACAGTGTCATAACGTTACTCCACAAGAGGCATCAACTTTGAATTTTTATGATCGTAGATCCTTATAGAAGTCCTCCATTAATCCGCATTATTTGGCGATCGCAACGCGACACTTGTTGTTTTTGTTATTACACTCACAACGAATTGCGGGAATGAATCGTCCGTGTTTCTTATAAGAATTGTAGTATGGTATCAGTTGTTATTGGTAAAACGTCAGTGGAACGATCCTCCTGCATTTCGATTATACATAACGAAATCTTTTGCTTTTTTCCCTTCCCTTCGAGATCCCTTCCTCAATTGTAAGCTAAAAACTTTTTTGTTTAGATCTTGAGGTTTGAGGATTTATCACGTGGTAGACGTAGACATTTCTTGGATATTTGGAATCTAAAGAAATCGGATCTTCTCGTTTTTAGATCTTTCCTGGAATTACGATCTTTGTATTTTTAAATCTTCAGAAATTTTGGTTTCCTGGAAACGGAATGTTGTAATTCTGTTGTATTCCGAATTCTTTTTTTCTGAGTTTGTCGATCCTTTCAGTCCTTGGAATTTTGTAAAACTTTAAAAACTTAGGATTTTTCAAACTTCGGATCTTTGAATCTCAAAACTATAAATTTGAGGTATTTTAATTTTCATGGAATTTTAAAATCGAATCCTTTATCTTGAGATATCTAAACTCTTGTATTTTAAAATGTTTAAGACCCGGTTGCATCAACTTTGATTTTAAGCGAAACTTAAAACTCTCTATTTTTATTTTAAAACTGAAAGGAGACAGGGACAAAGAGAGTTTTAAGCCTCGTTTAAAATTAAACGTTGATGCAATCGGACCTTAGTTAATCAGTTTATTTAATTGCAATCCGATTGCTTTAAAACTGTTAACAGCTGTTATGTTTAGATCCTTTTTGCTCTTTGATTTTTTTGAATCCTCAAGTCCTGGATGTATTTCCGTTCCTTAAGGATCTTTCACAAAACTGACTGAATTATCATAAGTTATATAGCCAATTTTCAACGAATCACTTAGCCACGTAAATACGAGAAGCGCCTCACACACGATCTGATTAATAGCAGAAATCCAATAGAGATTTTTAAATAAATCTCGCGCTATTTCTTCTTATCATCACTCAAAATTAAGAACTGCTCAGAATCAGTGGCAAAAATGAACACAAATTTATATAATTTGTTACAAATTTATATAATTTGGCGAAAAGTGATGACTGAGGCTTTTTTTATCAACACTAATTTTTCGCATGGATTCATATAAATTTGTATTTAATTAAATTTACTACGACTCGAGTGGTTTCTTATTTTTATCAGAGATTTATTTAAACTTGCGTATTTATTGCTAGAATAATAATAAATTTAGCATAATTAGTCGCGAGTGGTAAACCTGTTTAATTTTAATTTAATTTTATATCATAAATATTTTGAGCTTCAAAATATATTGATAACATTTTTTTCTCAAAAACGTTATCACGTACTTTTCCTACTCGCTTTTGTCAGATCGCGTGTGATTTGAGTCATGTACACATTTCCATTGATTTGAGATTGTTATTCACAAGAGTGATGATTGAAATGATAGAGAGAGCTAAAGATGATCATGGAGGTACATGCGAGACGGCAGCTTTTTAATATGTCTACGAAAAGTATTGTCAAACAAATACTCTTGAACGTTTTAATTAAAGGTAATTCGTACAGTACATAAAATTTGCCTTTTATTCTTTTAATGTTTAATTTAATATTTAAATTTACTAAAAAATTTACTAAATAATTTGGCAATTCTTTTGCTTAAATCCTATAGGCGCAAAATATTCCTAGAATGTTATAAATATTATTTTAAAAAATTAAAATAAGTTATTATAATATTTTGAGAATATTGTATAATATTTTTTAATATTATGAAAATATTCTATGAATGTTATATGTTCACTTGTATAATTCTTGGTATATTTCCTTTAACATCCCTAAAATATTATTAAAATATTTATTAATATTAATTTTTTTTTTTATATATTTAGTGTAGTTTGAATTCAATCTAATCATGCGAAAATGTCTTATCAGTCTATGCTACGTCTTGTGCTTAAATAACATTTCGATATGATTTTACGTACATATCTAGTCCTACAACTGCATGCCAAAATTATTTTTAGTCTACACACACACACACACACACACACACACACACACACACACACACACGCGCGCGCGCGCGCGCACGCACGCATATATATATATTTAAACTGAACCGATGTAACAGTTTTACAAATTAAAGTAAATGTTATAATATTTTTTAATATTCATACAATATTACAGTAACACTAAATAATGTTACTTAATAATCATGTAATATTATCAAGAATGCACATATAATTATCCATTAATATTCTAAGAATATTATTTAATATTATATAACTTCAGTAAAATATTCTTCGAATATTAATATTCTGAAAATATGCCTAAATATTATTTAATATTAATTAATATTATGTGAATATATGTCTATAGAGAAGAATATCCATATTTATGTTACAGTTATTAAAATCAATCTGAAATATCATGTGCAATTAGTTCTCTTCGTGGTTGCTTAGATATATTTGTTTGATCGATATTTTACACAACATTGTAAGGTTTTATTGAACAAGAACAGAAGTTGTACCGATTTAAACAAATTGTTTGCGATAATCTAAACTTGAATTATGGCGATAATTATAAAAGATTATCAATGGCGACAGACGGATAAAAGAATAATAATTTACGTGCCTCTAAAAAGTCGCCCTAAAAACGTGCATCTATTTGTTATGGATAATTACGTAAAAGTATTCAGAATATTTTCTAAACATTAAAATAATGTCTTTAGATTTAAATAATCAGAATATTTTTTATCTTTTTCTTTTCTTTAAAGTTAGTCTTTCTCTAGATGTAATTTTCGAATTTAATTATATTTTTTAATATATTAATTGATTAATTGATATATTTAAAATATAAAACTTAACCAAAGTTTTGAAGAAAATTTTTTTTATTGAAAATTATTTTTTTCTTTGTATAATATTTATATGTAAGGGTATCCAATATATATAGTAGGACTTAATGTTTGAAAATAATCATTTACTTTTAATTGTAATGATTCTTGAAAGCAATATACAATTTTTAATTAAGAAACTTGATATATCAGAATTATATTATATTAGGTGTAATAAAAAGAAATCCATTATTTTTGCATGAAATTGAATGGAAAAATAATGGATTTCTTTTTACTACACCTAATATGTAAAACCAATACTCGCAAAGATGTAACTAATTTTTGTTGAAGATTAGTTTTTCGCCCTTTATTTTGGAATTATTTCTGTGGGAAAATGTGCTTGAAGAGGAAAGTGAATGTACTTTGACGGATACCGAAGCTATTTTCTCTTTACAAAAAACAAACTTGACTGTTAATTGGCCGATTCTCGAGGTGGAAAACATTAGTAAAAGTGAAAAATATCATGCTAGAAATCAAGTTTTAGAGAAAGCACAAAAGGTTTTGGAAAATCGTGCAAAATGTAAGAAAGGTAAGGATTGTTAATAATATGAACAGATTTTTATGAGTCGTTTTTTGAAGTCATAAAAAAGGATTAAGAGAATAGAACTTTAAAAAATTATAGTCTTGTTTAAAAAATAAAATTGATGCTCGCCACTTACAGAGAAACTTCAAAATCTGCAAAAAGAAGCGATAAAAATACAAATCAATTTGGATACTGACACACTGAATAAAATAGAAGCCTTGAGAGACAGCCATCGGAAGGCCGCGATGCAAGATTTTGAAGATTGGCGATTAAATGCAGAAATACCGTTCCTTCAAAATATTTCTGGCAAAGTGCAAAAGAATAGGAAGACATATAGGTATTATTTTAAAGAGAAATGAACATGAAAATTTTTTAGAATATCGTAACTTAGATATTTTGAGAAGTAATAAAAGAAAAGTAATTTTGAAAAAGCATAATTCTATAAAAATTAGCTATTTTATATTTAATCAATATATTTTTCTGAAAGACCTCCACTTCAATGGTTCAAAGATGATCTTGGTATCATACAAACTCGAGAAACCGACAAGAAGGAACTAGAAGGAAATCAACAAGATAAATCAATAATTATAGAAGAATTAGAGGAAGAACTAATTGTCGAAGAAAAACCTGAAGAAGGTTTAACTGTTGAAGAAAACATAAACAAAGATTTAATTGTTAATGAATCAATAGAACAAACGAATTCAAAAGATGATATAACCCTCAATGAAAATATCGGGAAAAAAGCAGATGTAGAAATAAAGGAGACAACAAATATGAGCAAGAATTTTAATTTTGCAGAATATTCTAGTTATTCCGAGGATTCCGAATCAAATGAAGAGATTACATCCTCTAAATCTTCGACAAATTCTTTAGTTAAGAAAATGGATCAGAAATTCTTACAAAAATTTTGTACGAAGACGAAGAAACAAAGATCAGATCGGGATTTAATTGACAGGATACTGGAGAGTCGATATCCTAAAATAAATCAAATATTCGATGAACCTACGAAGGCAATTCCACTTCCTAGAAGAAGTGGAACAATCAACGTAACTTTTTCCGAACGGGCTTTCCCCACTCCTGCAAGAGAGAGTTCCTTTATTGAAGAACAGGAAGTATGTATCTTTAATGTAAATTCTATTATAAATTTCTTTTTACTAAGAATCTTATAGAAGTTAATTATTTTTTACAAAAGAAAAGAATATTTGACAAAAATATTTGACTTAGAAAGAAGTTAGAAAATTCATTTTATCTTAGAAGGAACTCGATGAGAAATTAATTTCTTTTCAGCAACAGTTTAAATTTGAAGTTTTGATTTAAATATGTACAATTTTTAATATAGATGTATATTTCAAATGCAGTTTGTGCATTTTTTAGTGGCTCTCCAAACAAGCAGAGGCCAGAAGAAAAACAGGATTCGTTGCCGAGGATCTTCGTCCTGAAGAACAGGATCCACAATGGTTAAAAGACAAGGGCGAGTATGTTGAACAAATGCGCTTTGTCACATATATTCTTAAATTACATTTTATTTAATCATTTTGTGTTTTAGTGATTTCTTCAAAGCGAGAAATTATTTAGCTGCCATCAGTGCATATACGCATGGAATCAAAATCAGCGACAAGATGGCGGCACTTTATGTAAACAGATCTGCTGCACATTACGCTCTTGGAAATTATTACAGGTGTATTGATGATTGTTCTAAGGTAATTAAAATTACAATCAATAAACTATATAGAATATTTTTTCTAAGTTTAAAAAAATTTAAAAGGTTGTAGAGAATAGAGAAAAACATAAAAATATAAGAAATATATGTATAAAAAAAAATAATAGTATAATGTATATATAATGATAAAAATGTAAGAAATATATGTATAAAAAAAATAATAATATAATGTATATGTAACGATAAAATAATAAATTATATAATAAATATTAAAAATATAAATGGAAATAGAGGAAAGGTAAAAATAAATTGAAGTTAAAAATAGAAATATGGTATAAAGATATTTATACATATATATAAATTGAAAATATAATTTTATAAAACGAAGGATAATAGAAAAGGTTCTATCTCTAAATATTTAATCCTAATTATGAAATATATGGAACACTACAATTGTTAACGAGACTTTTTTTTAGGTATTGGAGTTAATGGAACCAAAGTGCGAAAGCAACAGAGCATCACGAGCAAGGTGTCACGCTCGTCGAGGTGCTGCGCTTTGCAAATTATCTGCACCACAGCATGGAATCCCTGAATTAGAAACTGCTTTGAAGCTAGATCCGAATAACAAGAGCATTCAACATGATCTATATGCTGTTAAACAATATTTTAATATAAGGGAATGAAAAAAAGAAGATTGATGAAAGAATGATTGATGGGGTTAATTTTCTAAAAATTTTACTCCTGTAGAAATTTTAAAAATATTTTAATTTATTGAAATTTATTTTATTTATTTGTGCCATATCAATAAGTTGATTAGATGTATATAATATACATACAAGTATAATTAAAATAATAAGATATGTAAAATACTTATTTAAAGTATACATACAAATTACTTAATTCTCTTATATTTATATTACATATTATTTATATTACATATTACTGATGTCTTCTACGGAGTAGTTTAAGTTTGTTTAAACTTTATGTTTATTTTTAAAAAATATAAAATATGATACGAAGAAACTATCATCAAGACAAAGTTCTTATTTTTTAAATTCTATATTCTTGATTCTATAATCTTGATTTTGAATACATTTACTTATTTTTACTTTCATGTACTTTTAACATTCAGATATAACGTTTGTGATAAATGCATGCACATATAAATATGATATAAATATATTACTAGTATATAAATATATAGTATATAGTATATAAATATATTACTAGTATAATCTAACGTAATTTAACATAATTGACCTTAGATTTATATATATAATTCTGATGGAAGATTAAATTAAATTGTTAATTAAATATATATTTAAAAAAGCTACAAACCAAGTGAAAAACCTATATCCTATCTTTTTATATATATTCAGTCGAAGTCAGTATAATTAAAAAAGTTTTTATTTTCGTAGTTTTTTTGTAATTTTTAATTATAGGCCGTTGCTATTTCAAATTTATTAATATAAATATATTTGTTTATATTATTAATATAAACATATTTATAATATATAACAATATGTTTATATTATTAATTTATTGAAAGTTTTTACACGTCTAACATTGGTAATAACTCGATCGGAGTTCAAACGCCATTTGTTTTATATTCATTTCTATATCTTTATTTTTGTTTTAATTTGTTTTAGCGCTTACTAATATTATATTTTACTTAGCTACTTACTTATATTTTTATGTTAGCTACTTATATTTTTATGTTAGCTACTTATATTTTTATGTTTTCACTTGGTTTGTAGCTCTTCTTAATATATATTTAATTAATTAATTATTTGAACATTCATATCATGCATTTTAAATTGTTAAGATAAACTTTTTGGTATATTCTAAAATACATTTAAAATAAAGATTCGAAATCACTGTATATATATGCTTAGTTATTTTAAATTTTCTAGCAAAATTTAACAGAATAAGTAGAAATTAATAATATAGTTTTAACAAAATTCTAATCGTCAGAATAAAATTATCATTATTTTTATTATTTATCTAGGAACAGTGTATTTTTAAAATTGTTTTCTTTTTTTAAAACCTGGATTTTTTCATAGCCAGAATTTTATCCATGCAAGCACATTTAGTATGCTCCACAGCATGGATGACTTCATGATGACGATCTCGTTGTTGATCTATGCGATGCCTGACCATAAAGACAAGAGTGACGTTTCTGATTTCGATGGGAGCACAGATCTGTTTAGAATCAGGGCAGCATCCTGATCCAGCACAGCGTGTCAGAACCGTGGATGCGGGATAAAAAGCTTCGTCAGGCCCGAGGCCTACGGTCAAGAGATCCTCTACTGCAATCGCTCTTGATTGGGGTAACAGACATTGAAATTGGTGCACCAGTTGAACGTGGCTCAAAAAATCACTGTCCCTGTTTTAATTAAATAAGAAGAATTAGATTACAGAAATATCCAAGTAACTACAAAAATGTAGACACGAAAAGAAAAAATGATGAATAAAAATGCAGAGGAAAACAATGATAATTAAATATATTAAGAAAATATATGAAGAACGAAGAAAGAAAGAAAAATTAATATAAGATAAAAAGATCGAAAAAGAAAGAAATAAGTAATAGCTTGTTAAAGAAACTGAAAAACCTGATTACATTATTCTCTCACCTGTGATGCCTGCCAACAGCAATTAATGCAAACTGAACGCAGATTACTAACAACAAAAATTTCGTCATCTTCGAAAAGTGACTTTTAAAATATTTTAAGTTTGGTTGTTTCACAATTTGTAGAATCACTCCAGTGTATTTAGTAATAATAAATCATTAAATTTTAACTATTACTTCAGTTAAATTCAATAATTACTGTAATATATTTCTAAAGCAAAGCACACTTTTTTTAAACTAATCAACAATGTTGCTCAATAAAATTAAGTCTTGAATAGCAACCACAATATTTTCCAAATGTACTTCAATTTGATTCATCGATTATATTCTCTTTCAAGGAAATCGGGTTATTGTATTAGCAAAACAAACTTTTCTACATTAAAACGGAACTTTAGATGTTAGAAATCCTTGAAAAACCTCTAAGGTTTTTAACTACGATTCTTTTCCACTTGAACAGTAAAAGAAGTAAATTAAAGAATTTAAGAAAGTAAAAGATTCAAATTTTTCTTCAAATCAAGAAGAAACTGAATTGTTTCAGTCATTTTCAAATCAATCACAAATTAATCTTCACTTCCTTTAATTTCTTTTTAAAAGAAGAAGTCAACTTCCTTATCTTATTCCCAAAAGTATTTCTCCTTTTCAGAAATACTTAATTAACTATTCCGATAAATTTTTTTAATATCGATTTTTTCCAAAGGCCAACTTCCTTCGATCTGTTCTTTGATCTTCACGATTGGCATCGAAGAAGCTCACTGCAACTACCTCCAAGCTCTGCGATCAGAAATCTTTCATTCTGTGTATATACGTAACTGTTATCCAGTTTTTCCCTCACTTCATCCTGCCTTCTCCGATTTCTTCTCTCTCGTTGCCACTTGCTCTTCAATTTCTCTTCGCAGAAAGGTCTTCCTACGGATTCCCGGTAAGAGAAGAAGATTTGAGGAGGGATCAATCTAACCGTTCCGAGAAACTCTTTGAAATGACTGTAATTACTAAGAGTACTTCGCGTGACTTTTCTCTTTCTCGCTTCATTTCCTTCTGAATTCTTCTTCCTGTTTTCTTTTCTCTTTATGTGATCACCTGGTTTGGGATGCAGAAATCCGAGAAGTACAGTGAAGATCGAAGTCATATTTTTAAAGTTAAAATTGATCAAAAATTTTTAATTTAAATAAGTTTTAAGATTTGACATTTAATATTCACTATCTTGAAATTATGTTATTGTAAATTTTATAATGTATTTATAATGTAACACTTTAAATAAGACTAAAATTTTAGTAATTAAATTGATTTATATTGTTTACTATAAAAGGTATATATATATATATATATATATATATATATATATATATATATATA
>NW_012130101.1:2483707-2485307 GCF_000143395.1 Atta cephalotes | reverse complement strand
TTTTCATATAATTTTTCAGAATTTCTATATAATTTTATAACTTTCTCACATTTTTTATACGAATTGGAACATTTCTCTGAAAATCTACATCTTTTCTCCAGAATTTTTCATATACATATGTTAATTATGGAATATCGTAAGAGATTCTAAGATTTTTTGTAAGTATAATTTCTGATGAAATGTTATAAGATTAAAAAATTTTTAAATATTTTTTTTAATTATGGGATGAGAAATTTCAGAATACACTTGTATGAAAAATTCTGAGAGGAGATGTAAACTTTCCAAATATTTCTCAGTATTTCTGAAAAATATTCCAATTTGTATAAAAATTATGAGAAAAATTTTCACCAGGGGGAATTAGAAAAAAAAGATAAATAAAAAAATTATAAATGAAAACAAAAAAACAATATTGCAAAAGTAAAGAATTCGATAACTATTCGATAGCTAAGTTAAAGTACGCGTTAATACAAGAATAATCATCATTAATGATAGTCATCGTTAATGATAATCAATTAATTCTAGAAGTCATCTTTACTATAGAAAAACAGGGGCTCTTAGAACATAGATTAATCATTTTGTGCAATTATAAACTGGACCATATCATGTTTTATTTCTGGAATGAGAATCTGGTCAATGAATTGCATAAGCCAGGAAGGAAGTTCTACTCATTCGCGATGAATATTCAATAGTATTCGAACAACTACATGGCAATACGTCATTCTTACGTATAATAATAAATGATTTGGCAGTTATTTATTAGCAGTTACTTGAAACAATTTAAGATTAAAGAAACATTCAAGAACAGCAAATTATTTATTTATAATTAATTAATAACTAACACCTGATGTGTATTTTTATAAATATTCAGCGACAAATAATTAAAAAATTATTTGAAAATTTGCAATTAAAATATCTTTTTATAAAAGAGCGCACATGTTAATATATAATTGAATAAGAGCACATTATGAATAATGTCAGCAATAAGGGAACTCCCAATGAAGGAAAGAAAATTCTTCGGCTAGGTGTTCCCACCTGCGTCACACAGCTCATGAGGAACAGCTTCATCATGTTTCAGCCTTTTGTAACAGGTGCAAAATTATCTGGTATTGACGAAATTATTTTACAATCTTGATCTGTATTATGATTAATTTATAAAAAATTAATTCTCTTAGATTTTATACCTAGATATTATACCTAGATATTATTCAATATGTTTATTGCTCAGCTTATGCATATGATAACGATATTATCAACAAATTTATTAAATATTATTAAATATATTTAAAACATTAATTGATTATAAATATAATAGTTTTCTAAAAACAATTGATCTAAAAAAATATAGATAAATACTGTACGTATTTAACAAAATTTTTTAAAAAATTAGTATTTTATTAAAATAAGATATACATTGAATCTTGAATATATAAAATAGATTTCTCCTTTTTTTTAATTATTATTACTCGTTTATAAAAAAGATATTAATATAAATAATAAGTAATAAATCGTTTTTATTGTTATCGTTTTTACTGTCAATAATAATATATACAGATAATATTTTCTTCAATGATATATATATATATATATATATATATATATA